>NW_026126945.1:0-77029 GCF_943737965.1 Phodopus roborovskii | reverse complement strand
CCTCCTGGAATATTGATTTACTCTAAAAACTTAAATTGATAATTAATTAGTTGGCACTTTATACTAATTCTGACAAGATGGCACCAAACTTGTGAACGTATGGCTGATGTAATGGATCTATTTCAGTAGCTAAATATTCAAGTATTATATTATGATACATCATCAACTCCCAAAATCTGAATTTTAAAGGGACTTATGGTCCATAACATCGCCTTATTTTAAATAAGTTAATTAAATAATGAATTATTATTATTTAAATTCCTAATTTGGCAGTTGAATAAGTAAGTGTAGTTTTAGATGTTGTGACGGTCTGGCATGACTGACTCCCATAAGGAGGCTCAAAACTCCAGGGGTCACTGAATAAATAATGACAGATTTTCATAATTAAATGAACAAAAATGAAACAAGTGGATGGTGTTTTGTACGTGACTTCTATGAGATTACTCAAAACTGAAGAGATCATTGAGTTTTTAATCATAGATTTGAACAAAAAAATGAATAGTGAGATAATTTCTCATAATGCAACCCTAGAGAGATAACAAAATATCACCATTGATTTAAATAAATAAATAAATAAATAAATAAATAAATAAATAAAATCACAGAAGACAATTAACACCAACAAGGTGGATCCAGACTCCACTCTTCCTGGAGTAGAAAAAGACAGATTTGAGAAATGAAATAATCAGGTATTAAGATAGTCTGGTACAATGGAATGACACAAGGTGGTGCCAAACTTCAGGGTTCACAGTTTATATAATGAAACAATTGAAGAATTACATCTTTAAATATGTAAGTGGTTGAATTTTTTTTTTTTTTGTATCATCAATACCTGGGCAGACATGGCACACATGATATTGTACGCTGCCATCGTGGATTTTTAAAATTCTATAAGTCAATAATCATATAATCATAATTCCTTTCATGATGAACTCTGCTGGCCTGACATCATCACCAGAGCCTGAATCTCAGTTGTAGTGCGGTGGGACCTGACATCATGGGCCCATACCTGGTGTAGCAGTAATAGCTAAAATGTTGACATCAGCTCAAAAGATGGCTGCAGCAGGGGCATCACCGGCAGAGCTGACAGAGATCAGTTCTTCTGTGCTCTGGGTCATCATCATTTCTGCGAGGTCTCGGTGATGGAGCCAACTTCCTTGTGCCACTATTTCTTCTCATTGTAGATTACAACCAATTTGGAGATGTGGAGGAAGAGCAGGGAGTCAAACACCCAGACAACTCTACCTGCCTTGGTGAAGTCCTTGTACTTCTTGGGGGTACCATGGAATGTTCTGGACCCAATCATCCAGCATCCCTATTACTCTGGGTGAAGCATAGATCATGCAGAAACTGCTGTGAAAATGTCTACAACATTCCTATCCTCGTCTCTGACAGATATTTGCATTGTCCATCGATTAAATAACTTAAATAATTAAAAAGTCAGTAATAGCTAATGGTCACATAAAAAGGTGATGTAGCATGTTACTGGCAAGTCAGAATGGCCAGACTCCAGTCATGAAGGATGTCATCATCATCAATTGAAACAATTAATCATAAAATGTGAAGATATTGCATATGAGCTCCCCAAGAGGGAGCTTTACAAGACTCTTCATGGAATAGAGGATTATAGATTTACATAATTATACAAATCTTTACATTATCTTGGGTCTAAACAATAACTGTCAATTTAAATAATTTAATTATGTAATGAGATTATCTGTGTCACCATACTCCTGATGTCATGGATGATATAATCATTGTTTCACCTAACTTAATAATCAAATAAAGAGTTGATGTAACATCATCCACTTCATTAACATGTCTCCAAACCATGCTGTCCTGATTAATTTAAATATTTTACTTACATAATATGTAGATGGTATAAAAACCTTGACTCCCACATCGTGGAACCATAATCCACTGATCATAGATTATCTATAACCCTATTTTAATAATTAATTTATAACACGATCTGAGGCTGAAATGCTCTGCCGCACTTGACACAATTTTCTTCTCACTAGACTCACACTATTGTGTGAAAGTCCCAAGTTCATCCCTTTATGTGATCACAGAGTTTAGTAGTAAAATGTGTAAATGTGGACATGACATTGCATATGCAGGGTTTTTAGAAGATATCAAATATTTAATGTTGGATGGCTTCCACAAAACTGATTGACTAGAATAAAACAATCTCTATGTCTTCTCTAACAAATGGATTGTCACCTTCCTCAAAGAAGTAAACAATGGAAAACTCACCTTTTGGTGAATAATTATGAGTCTTATTATCTTTTGTTCCATAGTTTTACTTCTTAGGAGAGCATTCATAAACAGAAGCCTTTGCACTGTTTCTCCACAGACTATGTTGTCTGATAATTAGGTTATCTTAAATGAAGTAACCATTAAAAGCTGTAGGCAAACTTCCAGAGATTTGGTTATGATTTGGTTAGGCAAATCACATGTTATCATTAAATTATAGGGGATAGTTATCTTGGGAGATTGCAATGTCACATGAAAAATATTTCTAGTAGCTGCTCTCTGCTGCTTAGCCCATGATACCAGGATACAAAATGCAAGAAGGGTTGCCAGTCAACGTTTACAATCAACCTTCTTTCACATTCTAGTGCCCCCACATGCTATAAGAAGCAAACCCACCTATGAACAAACGTTACATACTGACTGACTTTCTCACAAAAAAAAAGCAAGGCTCTTTCTTTGGATTTCTACATATTTACCAGTCTCTCAAGATACAACATGCCTATAGTGACATAAGCATGAAAATGAAAGCATCATTATACCAACCAAGTACATTGATGAGTATTTTAAACCTGTTTTCTATGCTTCAATTTTCAAATTTCTAGAATGGATTGCCGCTACCATAATCCTTTTCCCTTTATTGAAAATAAAATAAACTCCCTCATCATTCTCTTACGTTTAGAGGAGCATGAACACATGGTTTCTCAGAATTGTTTAGATGTGCATTAGGCTGATGATTAAGGATTTTGAGCAGTGTCTTATGTTTCTTTCAGTCATTTTGGATTCCTCAATTGACTGTCTCTATTAAGTCTGTACCCCACTTTCTAATATGGTTATTTAGAGTGATTTCTTGTTGGTGGTGTGTCATGCTATCAGCCCGAAAGAGTTCATTAGATGAGATTCCCTGATCAGGAGATTATTCAGTTATTCCATTTTTAAAATCGGTGGTCACTGTGTCCTTCATGGGTCACTTCTGTTGCAACCTCTCAGAAACTGATGATGCGAAACAGTACAGTTTTTTAAAATCATGTAATCATTCTACTGTTAAAAATCTACTACAACGTAATCAGTAACCACTGTACAAGGCTGTCTCCCCCATTCTCTGGGCACTGCTTCTGGTACCGATCTCCTGCTGTGTCAATCCCTCAGCAGACAAATGACTGATGACACCACCATTACTTACGCAATCAAATAACTTAATAATTGGATAGTCCTCCATACTTAACTTTCAAAATGGAACCAAACTCCCCCGATTGTCAAGGAAGTAGTGCTTAGATAATTAAATAATTCCATGTGATTAACTCCAATGGAGGAATGGCCTGACTCTAGTCAAAAGAACAACATCTTCATCGATTAAAATAATTAATATATAATGAAAAATGATTGCATAATGACATAGTGGTGCATACTTAAATCCCACATGGAGTAGTCAGACTTATCTCTTCCTGGAATAATGATGTTTTAAAAAAATAAAATTGATAATTAATTAGTGGGACTTTTATACTAACACTGACAAGATGGCACCAAAGACCTAAACCTATCGCTGATGTAAAGATCTATTTACATTGCTAAATGATGAAGTAATGAGATGATATTACATCATCGACTCCCAAAACCTGACTCCAAAAGGGACTATGGTCCATAACATTACCTGTATTTTAAATAATTTAAATTAAATGATGAATTATTACTTAATTTCCTAGTTTAACAGTTAAAAAGAAAGTGTAGTATTAGATGATGTGATGGTCTGCTACAACGGACTCCCCTAAGGAGGATCAAAACTCAGGTGATCACTGAATACATAATGACAGATTTTCATAATTAAATGAATAAACATCAAACAAGTGGATGGTGTTTTATGCGTGAAGCCTACATGATTGCTCAATATTGAAAACACATTGAATTCTTAATCATAGATTCAAACAAAAAATGAATGAATAAAGAGATAGTTTCTCATAATTCATCCCTACAGAGATAACAAAATGATATCAACATTGATTTAAATAAGAAAGAAAGAATGAAATAAAGGAAGAAGGAAAGAAAAAATTCACAAGATACAATTTAACACCAACAAGGTGGATCCAGACTCCACTCTTCCTAGTAGAAAAAGACAGATTTGAATAATGAAAAAATCTGATAGTTAGATTGTCTGTCACACTTAAGTCACCACAAGGTGTCACCAAACTTCAGATAACAGATTATATAATGAAAGAATGTAATACATCTTTAAATATGTAAGCCGTTGACCTTTTGGCATCATCAATTCCTGGGCAGACTTGCCAGGTATGAAACTGTATACTGTCATTATGCATTTTTAAAATGCCATCAGTTAATCGTCAGATAATCAGCACTGTCTTGCCTGATGAATTCTGTTGGCCTAACATCATCACAGTAGCCTCAATCTGTTGTGGTACGGCACGACCGGAGATAATGAGCCCAATCCTGGCATAGCAGTAGTAGCCAAAATGTTGATAACAGCTGAAAAGATGGCTGAAGCTGGTCTATCACCAGCATAGCTGAGAGAGCAATGTTCTTCTGTGTTCTGAGTTGTCATCCTTTTGCCAGGTCTCAGTGATGGTGCCGACCTCCTAGTGCCACTCCTTCTTCTCATGGTAGATCACAACCGATGTGAAGATGTGGAGGAAGAACATTTTAATCAACACCCAGACCACCATGCCGGCCTTGGTGAAGTCCTTGTACTTCTCAGAGGGCACCGTGCAACCTCTTGACTCAATCAACCAGCATCCCGTACTCTGGGAGATGCATAGATCATTCAGAAAATCTTCTGCCCATGTCTACAACTTTCCTAACCTTGTCCCTGACTGATATTTGCACCCATCCATAATCGGTGATGGCACTGTCTGTCGTTTACATAATTTAAAGAATGAAATAAGTCAGTAATAGCTAACTGTCACAATACATAGATGATGCAGCATTTTACTGGCAGGGAAGTATGGCCAGAATCCAGTCACGAAGGATGTCATAATCATCATTTGAAAAATGAATCGTACAATGTAAAGATATTGCACATTAACTCCACAAGAGGGAGCTTTACAGGTCTCCTCATGGAATGGAGGATTTTTGTTTACATAACTATACAAATATTTACATTATCTTGGGGATTAACACAGATTGTCAATTTAAATTCATTAATTATGTAATTAGATGATCTGTGGCACCAGATTCCAGGTGTCATGGATGATACAATCATTGTTTTATATAATTAAATAATCAAATAATGAGTTCATGGAACAGCATCCACTTCCCTATGGTGTCTCCAAACCAGGCTCATGAACGATATGGTCGTGATAAATTTATGTATTTTAACTACATAATTGATATTAGGATGGTCTATAATAATTGCCTCCACATTGCGTCACCACAATCCACTTTTCATGGATTAACTAATGTCCTATTTTAATAATCAAATAACAACATAATCAGAGGATGAAATGATTTGCCATACTCCAAACAATTGACTCTCTGTTGACACCCACATGATAGTGGGAAATTTCCAGGTTCATCAGTTATTTAATCGCAGAGCACAGTAGTGACATGTTTAAATGCTGAACTGTCAATGTGGATGCAGGGATTTTAGAAGATATCACATATTTAATGTTGGGCGGCTGCCTCAAAAGAGATGGACTGAAATCTAATAATCACAAAGTCTACTCTATCAAATGGATTATCACCTTTCTGAAGGAAGTCTTCAATGGCAAACTCACCTTTTGATGAATAATTGTGGGTCTTATTTGTCTTTTGTTCCGTTTTACTTCTGAGGAGAGAGAGTATTCATAAACAGAAGACTTTGATCTGTTTCTCCACAGACTATGTTCTCTGATGATTAGGTAATCTTGAATTTGGTAACCAGTAAAAGCTGTAGGCACACTTCCAGCGGTGTGGCTATGACTTGTTTAGGTGAATCAAATGTTGTCATTAAACGTTTTAGGAGATAGTTACCTTAGGATACTGTAATGTCCCATGATAACACTTTCTTGAAGCTGCTCTCTTGTCCTTGGCCCATGATAACAGGATACAGAATGCAACAGGGTTGCCAGGCAACATTTATGTACCAACAATCTGTCACATTCTAGTTCCCTTCCCACATGCTTAAAGTAGTATAACCACAGATGAACTAAACGTACAGCCTCATTAAGTTTCTCACAAAAACAAAGCAGGGCCCTTTCTTTTGAGTTCTACATATTTACCAGTCTCTCAAGCTACAACTTGCCTATAGTGACATAAGCATGAAAACGAAAGCATCATTTGCCATCCAAGTACAAAGATGTGTATTTTAAACCTGTTTTCTATGCTTCAATTATCTAATTTCTAGAACGGAAACAATACAATTAATCGCCTCTACCATAATCCTTTCCCCCTTATTGAAAATAAAATAATTTCCTCTTCATCCTATTCCCTTTAGAGGAGCTTGATCCCATGGTTTCTCAGAGTTGTTTAGATTTGCATTAGGCTGATGATTAAGGATTTTGAGCAGTGTCTTATGTTTCTTTCAGTTATTTTGGATTCCTCAATTGACTGTTCTCTATTAAGTCCTGTACCCCGCTTTGTAATACGGTTATTTAGAGTGATTTATTGTTGGTAGTGTGTCATGTTATCAGCCCGACAGTGTTCATTAGATGAGATACCCTGATCCGGAGATTATTCAGTTATTCCGTTTTTAAAATCGGTGGTCACTGTGTCCTTCATGGGTCACTTCTGTTGCAACGTCTCAGAAACTGATGATGCGAAACAGTACAGTTTTTTAAAATCGTGTATTCATTCGCTTGTTAAAAATCTACTATTACGTAATCAGTAATCACTGTATAAGGCAGTGTCCCCCATTCTCTGGGCACTGCTTCTGGTACCGATCTCCTGCTGTGTCAATCCCATAGCAGCCAAATGACGGATGACACCATCATTACTTACGCACTCAAATATGTTAATAATTGGATAGTCCTCCATACTTCACTTTCAAAAGATGGAACCAAACTCCAGTGATTGTCAAGGAAGTAGTACTTAGATAATTAAATAATGCCACGTGATGTACTTCCATGGAGGAATGGCCCGACTGTAGTCAAGAAGAACAACTTCTCCATCGATTTAAATAATTAATATATAATGAAAAATGATTGAAAAATGACATGGAGGTGCATACTAAAATCCCACATGGAGTCGTAAGACTGATCTCTTCCTGGATTAATGATGTTTTTAAAAAATTAATTTGATAATTTATTAGTGGTCCTTTTATATTAACACTGACGAGATGGCACCAAAGTCCTAAACCTATCGCTGATGTAAAGATCTATTTACATAGCAAAATGATGAAGTAATGAGATGATATTACATCATCAACTCCCAAAATCTGACTCCAAAAGGGACTTATGTTCCCTAACATTACCTGTATTTTAAATACGTCAATTAAATGATGAATTATTAGTTAATATCCTAGTTTATCAGTTAAGGAAGTAAGTGTAGTATTAGATGACGTGATGGTCTGGTACAACGGTCTCCCTAAGGAGGCTCAAAACTCCAGTGATCACTGAATACATAATGACAGATTTTCATAATTAAATGAATAAACATTAATCAAGTGGATGGTGTTTTATGCGTGAAGACTAAATGATTGCTCAATACTGAAGAGACATTGAGTACTTAATCATAAATTTGAACAAAAAATTAATGAATAAAGAGATAGTTTCTCATAATTCACTCTTAGAGAGATAACAAAATCATATCAACATTGAATTAAATAAAGAAAGGATGCAAGAAAGAAGAAAAGAAAGAAAGAAAGAATGAATGAAAGAAAGAATTCACAAGATACAATTTAACACTAGCAAGGTGGATCCAGACTCCAGTCATCCTGGAGTAGTAAATGACAGAATTCTATAATGAAATAATCAGATAGTTAGACTGCCTGTCACACTTTAGTCACACAAGGTGGCACCAAACTTCAGGGATCGCAGATTATATATTGAAAGAATTTAATAATTACATCTTTAAATATGTAAGCCATTGACCTTTTTTTGTGTCATCAATTCCTGGGCAGACTTGGCCAGATATGAAAATGTATGCTGTCATCACGCTTGCTTTTTAAAATGCCATCAGTTAATCATCAGATAATCATAATGTCTTGCCTCATGAATTCTGTTGGACTGACATCATCACAAGTGCATGACTCTCTGTTGTGGTGCTGCAGGACGATTATTGGGTCCAATCCTGGCATAGCAGTAGTAGCCACAATGTTGATAAGCAGCTGAGAAGATGGCTGCAACAGGGGCCTCACCAGCATAGCTAAGATAGAGAACTTCTTCCGTGTTCTGAGTCGTCATCCTTTTGCCAGGTCTCGTGATGGTGCCGACTCTAGTGCCACTCCTTCTTCTCATGGTAGATCACAACTGATGTGAAGATGTGGAGGAAGAGCAGGTATTCAACACCCACACCACCATGCCTGCCTTGGTGAAGTCCATGTACTTCACTGAGGGCACTGTGCATCCTTCTGGATTCAATCATCCTGCATTCCTCGTACTCTGTTAGATGCATAGATCATTAAGAAAAATGTTGTGCAAGTGTCTACAAATTTCATATCCTTGTCCCTGACAGATATTTGTACCCTAACCGTAATCGGTGATGGCACTGTCTGTCGTTTACATAATTTAAATAATTAAATAAATCAGTAATAGCTCTCACTATAATGAGGGGATGAAGCCAATTTACTGGAAGGGAAGCATATCGAGACTCCAGTCATGAATGATGTCATCATCATCAATTGAGTCAATGAATCATACAATGTGATGATATTTCACATTAACTCCACATGAGGGAGCTTTACAGGTCTCTTCATGGAATGGAGGATTGTTGTTTACGTAACTATATAAATTTTTACATTATCTTTTGGATTAACAAAGATTGTCAATTTAAATACATTAAGTATGTAATTAGATGATCTGTGGCACCAGATTCCAGGTGTCATGGACGATATAATCATTGTTTAATATAATTAAATAATTAAATAATGAGTTCATGTAACATCATCCACATCCCTAAGGTGCCTCCAAACTAGGCTCATGAACGATGCTGTCGGGATTAATTTAAATATTTTAACTACATAATAGATATTAAGTTGGTCTATAATAAATGCCTCCCCACATCACGTCACCACAATCCAGTGATCATGGATTAACTAATGTCCTATTTTAATAATCAAATAACAACACAATCATAGGATGAAATGGTCTCCCATACTCCACAAAATTGACTCTCAGTTGACTCCCACATGATTGTGGGAAACGCCCAGGTTCATCAACATTTAATCGCAGAGCAGAGTAGTAACACGCTTAAATGGTGAACTGTCATTATGTATGCAGGGATTTTAGAAGATATCACATATTTAATGTTGGGCGGCTGCCTCAAAAGAGAAGGACTGAAATCCAATAATCACAAAGTCTACTCTATCAAATGGATTATCACCTTCCTCAAGGAAGTCTTCAATGGCAAACTCACCTTTTGATGAATAATTGTGGGTCTTATTTTTCTTTTGTTCCGTTTTACTTCTGAGGAGAGAGAGAGTATTCATAAACAGAAGACTTTGAAACTGTTTCTCCACAGACTATGTTCTCTGATGATTAGGTAATCTTGAATTTGGTCACCAGTAAATGCTGTAGGCACACTTCTAGAGGTGTGGCTATGACTTGTTTAGGCGAATTAAATGCTGTCATTAAAAGTTTTAGGAGATAGTTATCTTGTGAGACTGTAATTTCCCATGATAACACTTTCTCGAAGCTGCTCTCTGAACTTGGCCCATGATCACAGGATACAGAATGCAACCAGGGTTGCCTGGCAACATTTATGAACCAACATTCTGTCACATTCTAGTGCCCCTCCCGATTGCAAAAAGGAGTATACCCACCGATGAACTAACCTTACAGCCTCATTGAGTTTCTCACATAATCAAAGCAGGGCTCTTTCTTTTGAGTTCTACATATTTACCAGTGTCTCTAGCTAAAACTTGCCTATAGTGACATAAGCATGAAAATGAAAGCATCATTTGCCATCCAAGTACAAAGATGAGTATTTTCAACCTGTTTTCTATGCTTCAATTTTCTAATTTCTAGAACGGAAACAATACAGTTAATCGCCTCTACCATAATCCTTTCCCCCTTATTGAAAATAAAATAATTTCCTCTTCATCCTATTCCCTTTAGAGGAGCTTGATCCCATGGTTTCTCAGAGTTGTTTAGATTTGCGTTAGGCTGATGATTAAGGATTTTGAGCAGTGTCTTATGTTTCTTTCAGTCATTTTGGATTCCTCAATTGACTGTTCTCTATTAAGTCCTGTACCCCGCTTTCTAATACGGTTATTTAGAGTGATTTATTGTTGGTGGTGTGTCATGTCACCAGCCCGACAGAGTTCATTAGATGAGATACCCTGATCCGGAGATTATTCAGTCATTCAATTTTTAAAATCGGTGGTCACTGTATCCTTCATGGGTCAGTTCCGTTGCAACCTCTCAGAAACTGATGATGCAAAACGTACAGTTTTTTAAAATCGTGTAATCATTCGATTGTTAAAAATGTACTACTATGTAATCAGTAATCGCTGTATAAGGCAGTGTCCCCCATTCTCTGGGCACTGCTTCTGGTACCGATCTCCTGCTGTGTCAATCCCACAGCAGCCAAATGACGGATGACACCATCATTACTTACGCAATCAAATAAGTTAATAATTGGAAAATACTCCATACTTAACTTTCATAAGGTGGAATCAAACTCCAGGGATTGTCATGGAAGGAGTACTTAGATGATTAAATACTGCCATGTGATTAACTCCCATGGAGGAATGGCCCTACTCCAGTCAAGAAGTACAAGATCTTCATCGATTCAAATAATGAATATATACTGAAAAATGATTGAATGATGTCATGGTGGTGCATACATAAATGCCACATGGAGTAGTCAGACTGATCTCTTCCTGTAATAATGATTTATTTATAAAATTAAATTGATAATTAATTAGCTGGCGTTTTATATTAACACGGACGAGATTGCACCAAAGTCCTAAAACTATCGCTGATATAATGACCTATTTACAGAGCTAAACGATGAAGTAATGAGATGATGTTACTTTGTCTCCTCACAAAATCTGACTACAAAAGGGACTTAGGGTCCATAACATTACCTGTATTTCAAATACGTTTATTAAATGATGAATTATTATTTAATTTCCTAGTTTAACAGGTAAATAAGTAAGTGTACTATTAGATGATGCTATGTTGTGGCACGATGGACTCCCCTAAGGAGGCTAAAATCTTCACTGGTCACTGAATACATAATGACAGATTTTCATAATTCAATGAATAAACATTAAACTAGTGGATGGTGTTTTATGTGCAAAACCTAAAGATTGATCAATACTGAAGAGTCATTGAGTTCTTAGTCATACATTTGAACAATAAAATGAATGAATGAAAAGGTAATTTCTCATAATTCACCCCTAGACAGATAACAAAATGAGATCAACATTGATTTAAATAAATAAATAATGAAATCACAAGAGACATTTTAACACCAACAAGGGGGCTCCAGACTCCACTCTTCCTGGAGTAGAAAAAGGCAGATTTAAATAATGAAAGCATCAGATTGTTAGATCGTCTGTCACACTTGAGTCACACAAGGTGGCACCACACTTCAGGGTTCACAGATTATATAATGAACCAATTTAATAATTACATGTTTACATATCTAAGTCGTTGAAATTTTTGGTATCATCAATTCCTGGGCAGATTTGCCAGATATGAAAACGGATGCTGTCATCACAGATTTTTTAATATTCCATCAGTTAATCGTCAGATAATCATACTTTCTTGCCTGGTGAAGTCTGTTGGCCTGACATCCTCACCGGTGCCTGAATCTCTGTTGTGTTGCGGCAGTACCTGAGGTAATTGGCCCATTCCTGGCATACCAGTAGTAGCCAAAATGTTGATATCAGCTGAAAAGGTGGCTGCAGAAGGGGCATCAACAGCATAGCTGAGAGTGAGATGTTCTTCTGTGTTCTGAGTCGTCATCCTTTTGCCAGGTCTCGGTGATGGTGCCGACCTCCTAGTGCCGCTACATCTTCTAGACGTAGACCACAACCGATGTGAAGATGTGGAGGAAGAGCAAGTAGTCAACACCCAGACCACCATGCAGACTTTGGAAAAGTTCTTGTACTTCTCGGAGGGCACCATGCAATCCTCTGGACTCTATTCTCCAGCATTCCTAGTGGTCTGGAAGACGCATAGACATTCAGAAAATGCTCTGCCCATGTCTACAAGTTTCCTAATTTGTCGCTGACAGATATCTGCAACCTACTAATAATCGGTGTTGGCATTGTCTGTCGTTTAAGTAATTTAAAGAATTAAATAAGTCAGTGATAGCTAACTGTCCCAATAAAGAGGTGATGTAGCATTTAATTGGCTGGGAAGTATGGCCAGACTCAGTCATGAAGAATGTCTTCATCATCCATTGAAACCATGAATCATAAACTGTGATGATATTGCACATTAACGCCACAAGAGGGAGCTTTACAGGTCTCTTCATGGAGTGGACAATTTTTGGTTTACATAATTACACTCATATTTACATTATCTTGGGGATTAACACAGATTGTCAATTTAAATACATTGATTATGTAATAAGGTGATCTGTGGCACCAGATTCCAGGTGTCATAGTCGATATAATCATTGTTTTGTATAATTAAATAATCAAATAATGAGTTCATGTAACATCATCCACTTGCCTAAGGTGGCCCCAAACCAGGCTCATGAACGATGCTGTCATGATTAATGTAAATATTTTAACTATATAATTGATATTAAGATGGTCTATGATACTTGCCTCCCATATCGTGTAACCACAATCCACTCATGGATTATCTAATGTCCTATTTTAATAATCAAATAACAACATAATCAGAGGATGAAATGGTCTGCCATTCTCTACACAATTTTCTCTCAGTTGCCTCCCACATGATTGTGGGAAACTCGCAGGTTCATCCCTTATTTAATCGCAGAGCACAGTAGTAACATGTTTAAATGCTGAACTGTCATTGTGTATGCAGGTTTTTTAGAAGATATCACATATTTAATGTTGGACGGCTGCCTCAAAACAGATGGACTGAAATCTAATAATCACTAAGTCTACTCTAACAAATGGATTATCACCTTCCTGAAGGAAGTCAACAATGTCAAACTCACGTTTTTGATGAATAATCGTAGTCTTATTATCTTTTGCTCCATAGTTTTACTTCTGAGGAGAGAGAGTATTCATAAACAGAAGATTCTGAACTGTTTCTCCACAGACTATGTTCTCTGATGATTAGGTAATCTTGAATTTGGTAACCAGGAAAAGCTGTAGGCACACTTCCAGAGGTGTGGCTCTGACTTGGTTAGGCGAATCAAATGCTGTCATGAAAAGGTTTAGGAGATAGTTATCTTGGCAGACTGTAATGTCCCATGATAACACTTTCTCGAAGGTGCTCTCTCGTCCTTGGCCCATGATACCAGGATACAGAATGCAAGGAGGGTTGCCAGGCAACATTTATGAACCAACATTCTGTCACATTCTAGTGCCCCTCCCACAGGCTAAAAGGAGTATACCCACCGGTGAACTAACCCTACAGCCTCACTGAGTTTCTCACAAAAACAAAGCAGGGCTCTTTCTTTTGAGTTCTACATATGTACCCGTCTCTCAAGCTACAACATGCCTATAGTGACATAAGCACGAAACAAAAGCATCATTGTTCCATTCAAGAACAATGATGAGTATTTTAAACCTGTTTTCTATGCTTCAATTTTTCTAATTTCTAGAATGGAAACAATAGAATTAATTGCCTCTACCATAATCCTTTTCTCTTTATTGAAAATAAAATAAACTCCTCTTCATTCTCTTACCTTTAGAGGAGGTTGATCCCATTGTTTCTAGGCATTGTTTATATTTGCATTAGGCTGATGATTAAGGATTTTGAGCAGTGTCTTATGTTTCTTTCAGTCATTTTGGATTCCTCAATTGACTGTTCTCTATTAAGTCCTGTACCCTGCTTTCTAATATGTTTATTTAGAGTGATTTATTGTTGGTGGTGTGTCATGTTTTCAGGCCGACAGAGTTCATTAGATGAGATTCCCTGATCAGGAGATTATTCAGTTATTCCATTTTTAAAATCGGTGGTCACTGTGTCCTTCGTGGGTCAGTTCTGTTGCAACCCCTCAGAAACCCATGATGCGAAACAGTACAGTTTTTTTAAAATCGTGGAATCATTCAATTCCTAAAAAATCTACTATTATGTAATCAGTAATCACAGTATAAGGCAGTGTCCCCCATTCTCTGGGCAATGGTTCTGGTACACTACACTCTTCCTGGAGTAGAAAAAGACAGATTTGAAGAATGAAATAATCAGATATTTAGATTGTCTGTCACACTTGAGTCACACAAGGTGGCGCCAAACCTCAGGGATCACAGATTTATATAATAAAGAATTCGTAAATTACATCTTTAAATAAGTAAGCCTTTGACCTTTTATTTATCATCAATTTCTGGACTGACTTGCCAGGTATGAATCTGTATGCTGTCGTCAGGCATTTTTTAAATGCCATCAGTTAATCGTCAGATAATCATCCTGTCTTGCCTGATGAATTCTGTTTGCCTGACATCATCACAAGCAACTGACTCTCTCTTGTGGTGCCGCAGGACGTGAGATAATGGGCACAAGCATGGCAGAGCAGTAGTAGCCACAATGTTGATAACAGCTGAATAGGATGACTTCCCCATAGGCGTCACCAGCATAGCTGAGAGAGAGATGTCTTTCTGTGTTCTGAGTCGTCATCATTTTGCCAGGTCTCGGTGATGGTGCCGATCTGCTAGTGCCACTCCTCTTGTCAGTTTAGATCACAACCGATGTGAAGATGTAGAGGAAGAACAGGTAGTCAACAGCCAGACCACCGTGCCGGCCTTGGTGAAGTCCTTCTACTTCGGTTGGCAACGTGCAACCTTCTGGACTCAATCATCCAGCATCCCTCGTAATTCTGGGAGATGCATAGATCATTCAGAAAATGCTCTGCCCATGTCTACATCTTTCCTAACTTTGTCTCTGACAGATATTTGCACCTAACCGTAATCGGTGGATGTCATTTTCGGTCATAATATAACTTTAATGAATTTAATAAATCAGTAATATCAACTGTCACAATAAATAGGTGATGTAGCATTGTACTGGCAGGGAAGGTGGTAAAGAATCCAGGCATGAAGGATGTCATCATCAGACATTGAGTCAATGAATCATAAAATGTGATGATATTGCACATTAACTCCATGCAAGAGGGAGCTTCTTACAGGTCTCTTCATGGAATGGTGGATTGTTGTTTTCATTACTATACAAATATTTACATTATCTTGGGGATTAACACAGATTGTCAATTTAAATACATTAATTATGTAATTAGATGATCTGTGCACCAGATTCCAGAGGTCATGGACGATATAATCATTGTTTTATATAATTAAATAATCAAATAATGAGTTCATGTAACATCATCCACTTCCCTAAGGTGGCTCCAATCCAGGCTCAATAATGATGCTGTCGTGATTAATTTAAATATTTTAACTACATAGTTGACATTAAGATGGTCTATAATAATTGCCTACCACATCAGGTCTACAAAATCCACTGATCATGGATTATCTAATGTACTATTTTAATAATCAGGTCCAGGGCCAGGGCCAGGCCAGGCCAGGGCCAGGGCCAGGGCCAGGGCCAGGGCCAGGCCAGGGCCAGGGCCAGGGCCAGGAACAGAAATCCAGATACACTGAAGCAGAAACAAGAGCAAGTGTGGAAAAACCTTGAGTACATTGGCACAGGGGACAATTTCCTGAATAACAAAACAATTAATGAATGGGACCCTATGAAACTACAAGGATTGTGTAAGATGAAGGACACTGTCAATCAGGAAAGGGTCAGCTTAATTGGGGTTGATTTTTTACAATTCCCCACCGAGTAGTGGCCAAATTAAAAGTATATAAAGAACTAAAAAAAAACTATATATCATATGCTGTGGAAAAATTCTTCTGTATAATATGAATTTGTTTTACTCTCAGTTGTTAAAAATGAGCTCAAAATACTATAGCAGTGCATGAAGAGTTGGGTGGCCGGACCAAAGTAGGATCATTCTGCGAAAAATTGTGGAGTCAGTGAAGTCATGAACCAGACCAAAATATAGCAAGAGTGGATGAATAGACAATGTCACAAACCTTGGACAGCACATAAACTAATAGAAATGGGTTAATTTAAGTTGTAAGTAAGCCAGAGCTATTGGTTGAACATTGTAATTAATATAAGCCTCAACATGTTGTTCAGGTGCTGGGTAGAATAAATTCCTGCCTACATTTGAAAATCTACGTAATCGAAATTTAAAAAAAAAATGGGGTATGGGTATAAATAAGATTTCTCATGGGTATATGTCAAGTAGCTGAGAAACATAAGAGATGTTTGACAGCATTAGCCACTAGGAATCAAAATGAAAACTAAGCAAAGCTATCTTAAAACACGAGGATGAGAAATATTAAACATGTAGGTAACAGCTCATGCTAAGAGGAAGACAAGCACGGGAAAGCAGCTACATAACTACGAAAAGTGCAATTTAATGCAGCCTTTATGAACACTAAAGTATCATCATTCTTCAGAAACCTGAGAGTCTAATATGTCAATGCCAAACTATACCACTCTTAGTCTTACACCCAGGTTGTTTAATTCTACTACAATGATCATCAAGGCTTTATTCATGATAACCGCAGACGGAAAAGACCCAAGAATTCCCTGACCCTGGAGAACTGATTGTAAAAGAAATGGGGTGCATTTACACAATATATTTACTCAACTGTAAAAGCTCTGCCAGCTAATGTCAACTACAATAAAAACGGGGGAATCAAAATTCCTTCTTACCCCTCCCCTTTTTGTTCTGTGACCGCCACTGCTTTGGTCAGTGAACTCCATTTCCCCATAGGTCCCTCTTCATGAGTAAGTCCACCATAAAAGCTGGAGGGATTGGAATAAACAGGTTCATTGTGGTATTTTTTTCTTTTCACAGCATAGTCCTATGTCCTGCCTGGATGCAATGCAAAACTGTCTTTGGGACAGGCAGGTGCCTAAAATTACAAGCAGCTCCACAATTAATTACTGTGAGCCAATACTGAACCCTAGTTCTCGTTAAACTAAACAACTTGTTCCCAAGTTTCCTAATGGTGTGTCACTATAATGCAGTTAGTTCTTCCTGTTCTGGCGACCTAACGAGGTATAAATTATCTATCACTACTACCTCATAACTATAATTTTGTTACGGTTATGAATCATATATATCAGTGTTTTTCTGATTCTAAGCATCTATACAAGAGACCACCCTAACTGGAAACTGAACACTGAGTAGTTCTAGCTTCCCTCCCTACATTGTACACACACCAATTCTGTGTTTTCAATTCACATGGAAGTAATGAATACATGTGGGAAAAAAACACAGAAAGCCACTCAACCTGCAACCTCATGCTCTTCTTTTAAGGAGACCCATGCTCACTGCCTTAAACTGCAAGTTGTAATCTCACCATTGCCTAGAATGGTTTTCCCTGAAGTGTATACAGTGCACAGTTTTTCCTCTTAAGGTCTGTAGCAAGGAGCCATGCTCCATATGGAAATACTTTTTTATTTTATTTATTTTTTTGGTCAGGGCCTTGGACACAACCTTATGTGGCATAGTGGTAATTTTAGAACTCTGCAGTGCTATAGACTTGCAATCCAAGAATTATGGTTGTTTAGTCAAGAAGATAATGATGACAATGTCCTGTTATGCTACAGACAGGGTTCAAGTGACATCAGTCAACATACCTGACCTTTCCTCAAATCCGTTTTTCAAAAAAAGCTGGAGATAAACAGTTGTAGAATAAATACACCTTTAATGTACACCATGATTTATTGTTTTGTTTGACCCTGTTATGAACCTTGAACAGCACTTTAAAGGACTGTTCTTTTATGTTCGGTTGGCATTTTACTGGTGGTGAAATCAGGATTTTCTCTTTCATTATGGAAATGCAGCTTAAATGCCTCTTATCATGATGAACAAACATTTACATCTTATCATATCAATTTCTAACAGTAGTGGTTATCATATAGGTCAAACAAAACTGGGCTATTCAGGAAGCACCCCTAAATTAGCTAAATTCTACTTTATGTGTCATAATGTCTCTCTCCTAAGATATGATATGTTTTCATAATATTAGTTATACTCTCTACAAAACACTTTAGTATTGGATTGCTACTGTCCACATGAGATAGCATTTACAAGCTCAATAGAATTAAATCCAGAGAAATCCTGAACTTAAATATTAAATATTAAAAGTGATGAACTTCTGGAATATACTAGAGAGATGAGGGCTCTCTAAATTTGGCACATATGCCTTCCTTGATGACAATCCAACCACAAGATATCAGCAATTCAAAGGAATGTTAAAATCCGGCATATTCTAAGCACAGTCTGGCTCCAGATACTCTGCCATGATACTATGAATAGGCAAATTTCACAATGTGATGTGATCAAAGCTGATGCCCTGCCTGAATGGAATTGCAAGGAAGAAAAAGGACAAACAGATATAGGGTGCACATCACCAGACAAGAAGCAAACTCAGCCAGTTTCTAGCTGCTGGTTTCCACCCAGTTAGGGGAGGAACAGCTCCAAGGGCTCAGCATCAGCTGCTGCATCTCTTAATCTGGGAATCTTGGAATCTCACTCACCTTCCCAAGCCACTCCTTCCCTTCTGGGAACAGCAGATCCTATATTAACATGGGAGGTTGTGGGGCTTTCAAGTGGTTTTTGTGGGGCTTCAATCGAAGCCAGCCCAAAATCTGTATCTGAGTAGGACAGTGTGGATGGGGAAAAGGCTAGCTATATACAATAAAGAAAAGACAGAGAGACAGGATAAAGGTCAGGTGGCCAGATCAGTCTATCCTGAAATGCCACAAGTTTTTTTTTTTTTTTTTTTTTTTTCACCACACTTACATACCTTATCAATAAAGGAGAACACACTATCATGTATATGGAGCAAATAGACTTTTCTTCCTCACATCTTCTAAGGTTTCTGTAGCAACGCCTGAGTTATAACTTCTTTTTCCCTAACGTTCAGGTCAGGAGGAATGACACCTCAGATTCAACTTATCCTTCCCTATACCTGAGAGTCAGGAACAGTTACCTCATTCCGGGTCACTTGTTATTTAAACTAAGAGAATGGAAACATTCTTCTGTAGCCACAACTTTGATCTTTAGATCTTATGACTTGATAAGGAAAACTTTGAACTTTCTGTCCTTGTCAGAAGATGGAGTGCAGCCATTATTATGGGCACCCACAGAATATCTATGCATACAGTCAAAATTGTGGAGGGAAATGGACGAAATTCTAGGGATGGCAAGTTTAATAATGGCATAGCATCTGTAGAGTGATATTCCTATAAAAAGGGGGGATAATGGTTTGTGGGCATATTGTTATCACAGTTGTGTAATCTCATTGTATTGAAATCTAATTTATAAGAAGAAAGAAGGATCTTGAAAACAGAGAAACTTTGGCACAAAATGGAAAAAAAAGCTATGAACATAGTGCTGAGTATTCAATTTTTAAAATTGGAGTGGACTGTGTCCTCCATGGGTCACTTCTATTGCAATCTCTCAGAAACTGAGGATGAATGCAAAACAATACACTTATCTAAGGTGGCCCAAAAGCGAGACTAGTGATCAATGCTGTCATCATTAATTTAAATAATGTAATTACCTAATTAATATTTAGATGGTCTAAAATACTTGACTACCACACTGTGGAACAATAATCCACTGATCATGCATTACCTAACGTCTTGTTGTAATAATTGAATAATAACATAATCAGAGGATGAAATGATCTGCCATACTCGACACATGTTTTCTCTCACTTGACTCCCACAAGATTGTGTGAAACTCACCAGTTCATCCCTTATGTAATCGCAGAGTTGAGTAGTAAAATGTGTAAATGCTGAAACATCATTGTGTGTGCAGTGTTTTAGAAGATATCACATATTTAATGTTGGACAGCTGCCTCAAAAGAGAGGAACTGCAATCCAATAATCCCTATGTCTACACTAACAAATGGATTATCACCTTCCTGAAGGAAGTTAACAATGGAAACCTCGCCTTTTGATGAATAATTATGAGTCTTATAATCTTTTAATCCATAGTTTTACTTCTTAGGGAGAGAGCATTCATAAACAGAAGTCTTTGAACTGTGTCTCCACAGACTATATTCTCTGATATTAGGTAATCTTGAATTGGGTAACCAGGAATAGCTGTAGGTAAACTTCCAGAAATTTGGCTATGGCTTGTTTAGAGGAATCAAATGCTGTCATTAAAAGTTTTAAGAGACAGTTATCTTGGGAGATTGTACTGTGCCATAACACTTTATTGAAGCTGCTCTCTGGTTCTTGGTCCATGATACCAGGACACAGATTGTAAGCAGGTTTTTCAGGCAACATTTACGAGCCAACATTCTCTCACATTCTAGTGCACCTCCACATCCTAAATTTAGCATACCCTCCAATGGACAAAACTTATAGCCTCACTGATTTTTCTCCACAAAAATGACTTATACATATTTACCAGTATCTCAAGCTCACAAAATGCATATAGTGATATAAGCATGAAAACAATAGCATCATAATGCCTTTCAAGTACATTGATGTGTATTGAAACCTATTTTCTATGCTTCAATTGTCTCATTTCCAGAATGGAACAATATCATTAATCACCTCTAGCATAATCCTTTTCTATTTACTGAAATGAAAATAAACTTCTCTTCATGCTCTTACCTTTAGAACTGCTTGATCACATGATTTCTCAGAGAAGTTTTCATTTGCATTTAGCTGATGACTAAGGATTTTGAGCACTGTCTTATGTTTCTTTCAGTCTGAATGATGCACTGATCAATCAGAAACTGCTGTGTCCTTATGAACAACTTTCCTAACTTTGTCCCTGACAGATATGTCCACCCTAATCATAATTGATGATGTCACTGTCTGTCATTTAAATAATTAAATATTTCAGTAATAGCAAACTGTCACAATAAGTAGGTGATGTAGCAGGGAAGAATGGCCAAACTCCAGTATCGAAGTATGTCATCATCATCAATTGAATCAATTAATCATAAAATGTGATGATATTGCATATTAACTCCCCAAGGGGGAGCTGTACAGTTTTCTTTATGAAATAGAGGATTGTTAGTTTACATAATTATACAAATAATAACATAATCATGGGTATTAACATGAATTGTTAATTTAAACACTTTAATTATGTAATTAGATGATCTGTTGCACTTACCCCACATGGTGACACCAAATTCCAGGGTAATTGATAATTAGTTGGCATTTTATATTAACGCCTGAGGAGGTGGCACCAAATTCCTAAACCTATCGCTGATGTAATGATCTGTTTCAATAGCTAAATGATGAAGTTACGTCATCAACTCCCAAAATCTGACTGCAAAATGGACTTATGGTCCATAACATCACCTTTATTTTAAACGTCGTTAACTAAATGATGAATTATTTTTTTTAATTTCCTAATTTTACAGTTAAATAAGTACGTGTAGTATTCGATGAATTGATGGTCTGGCATGATTGACTCCCACTAAGGAGGCTCCAAACTCCAGTGAACACTGAATAAATAATGACAGATTATCAAAACTAAATGAATAAAAGTTAAACTAGTGGATGGTGTTTTATATGCGACTCCTACAAGATTTCTCAAAACTGAAAAGATCATCAAGTTTTTAATCATAGATTTGGACAAAAAAAAATAAATGAATTGTGAGATAATTTCTCATATGTCACCCCTAGAGAGATAACAAAATGATATTGCCATTGATTTAAAGAAATAAATAAATAATGAAATCACAGGAGTCAATTAACACCAACAAGGTGGATCCAGACTCTGCTCTTCCTGGAGTAGAAAAAGACAGATTTGAGAAATGAAATAATCAGATATTTAGATTGTCTTTCACAATTGAATGTCACAAGGTGGCACCAAACCTCAGGGTTCACAGTTTATATAATGAAACAATTTAATAACTACATCGTTAAATATGTAAGTCATTGAAATTTTTTGTGTCATCAATTCCTTGGCAGACATGCCAGACATGATAATGTGTGCTGTCATCACTGCTTTTTAAAATTCCATAAGTCAATAATCAGATAATCATTCTGTCTTGCCTGATGAACTCTGCTGGCCTGACATCATCACCAGCGCCTGAGTCTCTGAGGTGGTGCAGCAGGACCTGAGATGATGGGCCCATACCGGGCGTAGCAGTAGTAACTAAAATGTTCATAGCAGCTCAAAAGATGGCTGCAGCAGGGACATCACCAGCAGAGCTGAGACAGAGCAGTTAGTCCATGTTCTGGGTTGTCATCCATTCTGCGAGGTCTCGGTGATGGGCCGACCTCCTTGTGCCACTATTTCTTCTCATCGTAGACCACAACCAATTTTGTACCCAAAAAACCATGCCTGCCTTGGTGAAGTCTTGGTACTGCGCGGAGGGCACCATAGAATCTTCTGGACTCAGTCATCCAGCATCCTAGTACTCTGGGTGATGCATAGATCATGCAGAAACTGCTGTGTCCATGCCTACAACCTTGCTAACCTCGTCCCTGACAGATATTTGCACCCTAATCGGAATCGATGATGTCATTGTCCATCGGTTAAATAATTTACATAACTAAATAAGTCAGTAATAGCTAACTGTCACAATAAAGAGGTGATGTAGCATTTAACTGGCAGGACAGAATGGCCAGACTCCAGTCAGGAAGGGTGTTATCATCATCCGTTGAAATAATTAATCATAAAATGTGACGATACTGCATATTAACTCCCCAAGAGGGAGATTTACAAGACTATTCATGGAATAGAGGAATAGGTTTAAAATACTATGCAAATCTTTACATTATCTTCAGTCTAAACAAGAACTGTCAATTGAAATAATTTAATTACGTAATTAGATGATCAGAGGCACAAAATTCCAGGTGTCAAGGATGATATAATCATTGTTTTACCTAACTAAATAATCAAAAATGAGTTGATGTAGCATGGCACACTTCCTTAAGGTAGCTCCAAACCAGAGTCGTAAACATAGATGTCATGATTAATTTAAATGTTTTCCTTCATAATTAATATGTAGGTGGTCTAAAATAGTTGACTCGCACATCCTGGAACCAGAATCCACTAATCATGGATCCTATTTTAATAATTAAATTATAACATAATCAGAGGATGAAATGGTCTGACATACTTGACAAAATTTTCTCTCACTTGACTTCTACAATGTTGTATGAAAGTCCCCAGTTCATCCCTTATGTAATTGCAGAGTTTAGTAGTAAAATGTGTAAATGCGGACATGTCGTAGTGTGTGCAGGGCTTTAGAAGATATCACATCTTTAATGTTGGACAGCTGCCTCAAGAGAGATGGACTGCATTCCAATTATCCCTCAGACTATGCTAACACATGGATTACCGCCTTCCTGAAGGAAGTTGTCAATGGAAAACTCACCTTTTGATGAATAATTGTGAGTCTTATTATCTTTTAATCCATAGTTTTACTTCTTAGGAGAGAGAACATTCATAAACAGAAGTTTTTGAACTGTTTCTCCACAGACTATGTTCTCTGATATTAGGTAATCTTGAATTGTGTAACCAGTAAAAGCTGTAGGCAAACTTCCAGAGATTTGGCTATGACTTGGTGAGGTGAACCACATGGTGTCTTTAAAAGTTTTAGGAGACAGTTGTCTTGGGAGATTGTAATGTCCCATGATAACACTTCATCCAAGCTGCTCTCTGGTCCTTGGACCATGATACCAGGATACAGAATGCAAGCAGCGTGGCCAGGCAACATTTATGATCCAACATTCTGTCACATTCTAGTGCACCTCCCACATGCTAAAATTAGCATACCCACCAATGGACTAACCTTACAGTCTCACTGATTTTCTCACTAAAAATGCAGGCCTCTTTTTTTCTGAGTTTTACTTATATCAGTCTCTGAAGCTACAACCTGCCTATGGTGATTTAAGCATGAAAACGAAACCATCATTATGCCATTCAAGTACACTGATGATTACTTAAACATATTTTCTAGCTTCAATTTTCTCATCCAGAATGGAAACAATAACATTAATTGCCTCTACCATAATTCTTTTGTATTGACTGAAAAGAAAATAAATTCTCCTCCTCTCTTTCCTTTACAGCAGCTGGATCTCATTGTTTCTCAGAGTTGTTTTGATTTGCATTTGGGTGATGACTAAGGATTTTGAGCACTGTTTTATGTTTCTTTCAGTCACTTTTGATTTCTTAATTGATATTTCTCTATTGAGTCCTATATCCCTCTTTCTAGTATTGTTATATAGAGTTATTTTTGAGTTGATGGTGTGTCATGTTATCAGCCTGACAGAGTTCATTAGATAAGATTCTCTGAATTTGAGATTATTAAATTATACAATTTGTAAAATTGGTGTGGACTGTGTACTTCAAGGGTCAGTTCTTTTCCAACCACTCAGAAACTGATGATGCAGAAACAACACAGTTTTTTTTTTAGATCGTTTAACCATTTGATCGTTAAAAATCTATTATTACATAATCAGTAATCACTGGATAACCCAGTGTACCTCATTCTCTGGGCAAGGCTTCTGGGACAAATCTCCTCCTGTGTCAATCACACAGCAGCCAAATGAAAGATGACGCCATCATTACTTATGAAAGATATAAGTTAATAATTGGATAGTACTGCATACTTCAATTTCATAAGATGGAACAAAACTCCAATGATTGTCAAGGAAGTTGTACTTAGATAATTAAATAATGCCACATGATTGACTCCCAGGGAGGATTGGCCAGACTGCCGTCATGAAGAACAACATCTTCATCAATTCAAATAATTAATATATAATGAAAAATGATTGAAAATGACATGTTGGTACATACTTAAATCCTCATGGAGTAGTCAGACTGATCTCTTCCTGGAATAATGATTTATTTAAAAAATTAAATTGATAATTATTTGGTATTTTAGATTAACATTAATGAGGTGGCACCAAAGTCCTAAACCTATCGCTGATGTAATGATCTATTTACATAGCTAAATGATGAAGTAATGAGATGAAGTTACTTCATCAACTCCCAAAATCTGACTCCAAAAGAGACTCATGGCCCACATCATTATCTGTGTTTTAAATACGTTAATTAAATGATGAATTATTATTTAATTTCCAAGTTTAACAGTTAATTAAGTCAGTGTAGTCTTAGATGGTGTAATGGTCTGGCGTGATGGGCTCGCATGAGGAGGCTCAAAACTCTAATAATCACTGAATACATAATGACAGATTTTCATAATTAAATGAATAAACATTAAACAAATGGATGGTGTTTTATATGTGAAGCCTAAGAGATTGCTCAATACTGAAGAGTTATTGAGTTCTTAATCATAGATTTGAACAAAAAAATAAATGAATAAAGAGATAATTTCTCATAATTCACCCCTAGAGAGATAACAAAATGATATCAACATTGATTTAAATAAATAAATTAATACATACATAAATAATGAAATCACAAGAGACAACTTAACACCAACAGGGTGGATCCAGCCTCCACTCTTCCTGGAGTAGAAAAAGACAGATTTGTATAATGAAATAATCAGATAGTTAGATCGTCTGTCACACTTGAGTCACACAAGGTGGCACCAAACTTCAGGGTTCACAGATTATATAATGAAACAATTTAATAATTACATCTTTACATCTGTAAGTCATTGACCTATTTTTTATCATCAATTCCTCGGCAGACTTGCCAGATATTAAAAGTATTCTGTCATCACGGATTTTTAAAATTCTGTAAGTTAAGCGTCAGATAATCATACTGTCTTGCCTGATAAATTTTGTTGGCCTGACATCATCAACAGCATCTGAATCTCTGTTGTGTTGCGGGGAGGACCTGAGATAATGGGCCCATTCCTGGCATAGCAGTAGTAGCCAAAATGTTGATATCAGCTGAAAAGATGGCTGCAGCAGGGGCAACTCCATCATAGCCGAGAGAGATGTTCTGCGGTGCTGTGGGTCTACATCCTTTTGCGAGTTCTCATTGACGGTGCTGACCTCCTAGTGCCACTACTAATTCTCATCATAGATCAATACAGATGTGAAGATGTGGAGGAAGAGCAGGGAGTCAACACCCAGACCAACATTCCTGCCTTGGTGAAGTCCTTGTACTCTTCGGAGGGCACTATGCAATCTTCTGGACTCAAACATCCTGCATCCCTAGTACTCTGGGAGATGCATAGATCATTCAGAAAATTCTCTGCCCATGTCTACAATTTTCCTAACCTCGTCCCTGACAGATATTTGCACCCTAATCATAATCGGTGATGGGATGGCAGTGTCTGTCGTTTAAATAATTTAAAGAATTAAATAAGTCAGTAGTAGCTAACTGTCACAATAAAGAGTTGATGTACCATATAACTGGCAGGGAAGCATGGCAAGACTCCAGTCATGAAGGATGTCATCATCATCAATTGAAACAATGAATCATAAAATGTGATGATAGTGCACATTAACGCCACAAGAGGGAGCTTTAGGGTCTCTTCATGGAATGGAAGATTTTTGGTTTACATAACTATACAAATATTTACATTATCTTTGGTATTAACATGAATTGTCAATTGAAATACTTTAATTATGTAATTAGATGATCTTTGGCACCAAATTCTAGGTGTCATGGATGATATAATCATTGTTTTATATAATTAAATAATCAAATAATGAGTTCATGTAACCTCATCCACTTCCCTATGGTGGCTCCAAACCAGACTCGTGAACGATGTTGTCGTGATTAATTTAAATATTTTAGCTACATAATTGATACTTAGATGGTCTATAATAATTGCATCCCACATTGTGGAAATTCAATCCACTGGTTATGGATTAATGTCCTATTTTAATAATCAAATAACAACATAATCAGAGGATGAAATGGTCTGCCATACTCGACACAATTGACTCTCACTTGACTCCGACATGATTGTGTGAAACTCCCAGGTTCATCCTTTTTTTTAATCGCAGAGTTGAAAAGTTAAATATTTAAATGCTGAAATGTCATTGTGTATGCAGGGTTTTGAGAAGATAGCACATATTTAATGTTGGATGGGTGCCTCAAAAGAGATGGACTGCAATCCAATAATCCCTACGTCTACTCTAACAAATAGAGTACCAACTTCCTGAAGGAAGTTAACAATGGAAAACTCACCTTTTGATGAATAATTGTGAGTCTCATTAACTTTTGTTCCATAGTTTTACTTCTTAGGAGAGAGAGCATCCATAAACAGAAGGCTTTGACCTTTTCTCCCCCTCCGATAGTTAGGTATTCTTGAATTTGGTAAGCAGTAAAAGCTGTAGGCAAACTTGCAGAGATTTGGCTATGATTTGGTTAGGCGAATCAAATGCTGTGATTAAAAGTTTTAGGAGATAGTTATCTTGGGAGAACTGTAATGTCCCATGATAAAACTTTCTCGAAGCTTCTCTCTGGTCCTTGGCCCATGATACCAGGATACAGAATGCAAGCAGGGTTGCCAGGCAACATTTATGATCCAACATTCTGTCAAATTCTAGTGCCTCTCACACATGATAAAAGGAGCATACCCACCAATGAACTAAACTTACAGCCTCACTGAGTTTCTCACAAAAACAAAGCAGGCCTCTTTCTTTTGAGTTGTACACACCAACCAGTCTCTCAAGCTACAACCTGCCTATAGTTACATAAGCATGAAAATGAAAGCATCATTATGCCACTCACGTACATTCATGAGTATTTTAAACCTGTTTCTATACTTCAATTTTCTTATTTCTAGACTGGAAACAATGCAATGAATGGCTTCTACCATAACTCTTTCCTCTTTATTGCATGATTTTCTTACCTTTATAGGAGCTTGATCCCATGGATTCACAGTGTTGTTTAGATTTATTTTGGCTGATGAATAAGGATTTTGAGTACTGTCTTATGATAATTTCAGTCATTTTTGATTCATCAATTAATAGATCTCTATTAAGTCCTGTACCCCGCTTTCTAATATGGTTATGTAGAGTTATTTTGATTTGGTGGTGTGTCATGTTATCAGCCCGACAGAGTTCATTAGGTGAGATTCCCTCATCAGGAGATTATTCAGTCATTCCATGTTTAAAATCTGTGGAGACCGTGTCTTTCATGGGTCAGTACTGTTGCAAACTCTCAGAAGCTGATTTTGCGAAACAATACAGTTTTTTTTAAATCATGTAATCATTTGATTGTTAAAAAGCTACTATTATGTAATCAGTAATCACTGGATAAGGCAGTGTCCCTCATGCTCTGGGAAATGATTCTGATACCCATCTCCTGCTGTGTCAATCACACAGCAGCCAAATGAGGATGATACCATCATTAACTACGAAATCAATTAATTTAATAATTAGATTGTCCTGCATTCTTAACTTTCAAAAGATGGAACCAGACTCCAGTGATTGTCCAGAAACTAGTACTTAGATAATTAAATAATGCCACACGACTAACTCCCAGGGAGGAATGGCCAGACTGCAGTCATGAAGAACAACATCTTCATCGATTTAAATAATTAATATATAATGAAAAATGATTGCATAATGACATGGTGGTGCATACTTAAATCCCACATGGAGTAGTCAGACTGATCTCTTCCTGGAATAATAATTTATTTGGAAAATTAAATTGATAATTAATGAGTTGGCGTTTTATATGAACACGGACAAGATGGACCCAACGTCCTTAACCTATCGCTGATGTATTGATCTATTTACATAGCTAAATGATGATGTAATGAGATGAAGTTACATCATCAACTCCCAAAGTCTGCTCCAAAAGGGACTTATGGACCATAACATTACCTGTACTTTAAATATGTTACTTAAATGAAGAATTATTATTTAACCTTCTAGATGAACAGTTAAATAAGTAAGTGTAGTATTAGATGATGTGATGGTCTGGCATGATGGACTCCCATAAGGATGCTCAAAACTCCAGTTATCACTGAATACATAATGACAGATTGTCAGAGTTAAATGAATAAACATTAAACAAGTGGATGATGTTTTATACATGAAGCCTAAAAATTGCTGAATACTGAAGAGTCTTTTGAGTTCTTAATTATAGATTTGAACAAAAAAATGAAAGAATAGAGATAATTTCTCACAACTCACCCCTAGAGAGGTAAAAAAATGATATCAACATTGATTTAAATAAACAAATAAAGAAATAATTAATGAAATCACAAGAGACAATTAACACCAACAAGTTGGATCCAGACTCCACTCTTCCTAGAGTAGAAAAAGACAGATTTGAATTCTGAAATAATGAGAGTGTTAGATCGTCTGTCACACTTGAGGCACACAAAATGGCATCAAACTTCAGGGTTCACAGATTATATAATAAAACAATTTAATAATTACAGCTTTAAATATGTAAGTCATTGACATTTTTTGTATCATCAATTCCTGGGCAGACTTGCCAGGTATGAAACTGTATGCTGTCATCACGCATTTTTATGGATTTTTAACATTCCATAAGTTAATCGTCAGATAACCATATTGTCTTGCCTGATGAATACTTTTGGCCTGACATCATCTGAAGATATCATTGAGTTTTTAATTATAGAATTGAACAAAAAAATGAATAATGAGATAATTTCTCATAATTCTCTCATAGACAGATAACCAAATGATATCACAATTGATTTAAATAATTAATTTATTAATTAAATCACAGTAGACAATTAACACCAACAAGTTGGGTCCAGACTCTACTCTTCCTGGAGTAGAAAAAGACACATTGGAGAAATGAAATAATCAGATATTTAGATCATGTGTCACAACTGAATGGCACAAGGTGGCGCCAAACTTCAGGGTTCACAGTTTATATAATGAAACAATTTAAGAATTACATCTTTACTCATGTAAATGGTTGAAATTTTTTGTATCATCAATTCCTGGGCAGATAAGCCAGACATGATAATGTATGCTGTCATCACGGAGTTTGAAAATTCCATGAGTCAGTGATCTGATAATCATTCTGTCTTGCTTGAAGAACTCTGCTGGTCTGACATCATCACCAGAGCCTGATTCTCTGTTGTGGTGCGAAAGGACCTGATATGATGGGCCCATACATGGCGTAGCAGTAGTAGCTAAAAATGTTGCTATCAGCTGAAAAGATGGCTGCACCAGGGGCCTCACCAGCAGAGCTGAGACAGAGATGTTCTTCCGTGTTCTGGGTCGTCATCCTTTTGTGAGGTCTCGGTGATGGAGCCGATCTCTTAGTGCCACTACTTCTTCTAATGGTAGATCACAACCAATGTGAAGATGTGGAGGAAGAGCAGGGAGTCAAACAGCCAGACCACCATGCCTGCCTTGGTGAAGTCCTTGTACTACTCGGAGGGCACCCTGGAATCTACTGGCATCAATCACCCAGCATCCCTAGTACTCTGGGTGATGCATAGGTCATTCAGAAACTGCTGTGTCTACAGCCTTCCTAAACTTATCCTTGACAGACATTTGCACCCTAATTGTAATCGGAGAGAGAACATTCGTGAAACCGAAGTCTTTGAACTGTTTCAATACAGACTATGTCCACTGATAATAGATAACCTGGAATTGGGTAACTAGTAATAGCTGTAGGCAACCTTCCAGAGATATGGTAATGACTTAGTTAGGGGAACCAAATATTGTGATTAAAAGTTTTAGGAGATAGTTATCTTGGGAAATTGTATTGTCCCATGGTAACACTTTATCGGAGCTGCTCTCTGGTTCTCGGCACATGGTACCAGTATACAGAATGCAAGGAGGGTTTCCAGGCAACATTTATGATCCAACATTCTGTCACATTCTAGTGCACCTCCACATGTTAAATTAGCATACCCACCTTACAGCCCAACTGGTTTTCTCACGAAAACAAAGCACTGCTCTTTCTTTTGATTTATACATATTTACCAGTCTCTCAAGCTACAAAGTGCCTATAGTGATTTAAGCATGAAAAGTGTGGCAAGCCACAGCCCTGAGGTGGTGCCATGCTGGATGCCAGGTAAGTCCGAGCTTAGCTGTAAACAAGCCTTATTTGGAAGTGCTTGATGGATCTCGTATGCTTCCTCCTTCTGTGGCCTACCCGGGATCGCCTGTTGGCATGAGCTGATTGGGCAGTGAGCGCATATTTAAGGGCTTGCTGGAGCTGGAAGGAGCAGATTCTGATGTATAAAGTACCTGAAGAAACTGCTTGAAGAAGAGTCATGATCCTGTTTCCTTGCTGGCAGAGGTAGACGCAACAGAAAACGAAAGCATCTTTATGCCACTCAAGTACATTGATGAGTATTCAAACCTATTTTCTATGCTACTATTTTCTCATTTCCAGGATGGAAACAATACCATTATCACCTCTACCATAATCCTTTTCTCTTTACAGAAGAGAAAACAAACTTCTTTTCATTCTCTTACCTTTAGAACAGCTTGATCACATGGTTTCTCGGAGTAGTTTTGATTTGCATTTGGCTGGATGACCAAGTATTTTGAGCACTGTCTTATGTTTCTTTCTGTCGTTTGTGATTCCTCAATTGATAATTCCCTATTAAGTCCTGTACCCCAATTTCTAATATGGTTATTTTGGGTTATTTTGAGTTGGTGGTGGCTCATGTTATCAGCCTGATGGAGTTCATTCGCTAAGACTCTCCAATCATGAGATTATTAAATTATTCAAGTTTGAAAGTCGGTGTTGACTGTGTCCTTCATGGGTCAGTTCTTTTGCAAATGCTCAGGAACTGATGATGCTAAACAATTTGTTTAAAGCGTTTAATCATTCGATCAATAAAAATCTATTATTATGTAATCAGTACAGTACTCACTGGATATCCCAGTATCCCTTACCCTCTGGGCACTGGTTCTGGTACCAATCTCCTGCTGTTTCAATCGCACAGCAGCCAAACCCATAACAGATGACATCATCATTCTTTACCTAATCTAATAAGTCAATAACTGGATATTCCTGCATACTTAACTTTCATAAGATGGAACCAAGCTCCAGGGATTTTCAAGGAAGTAATACTTAGAAAATTAAATAATTTCACATGATTATCTCCCAGGGAGAAATGGACAGACTCCAGTCATGAAGCACAACATGTTCATCAATTTCAATAATTAATATATAATTGGAAATAAGTGAATAATGACATGGTGGGTGCATACTTAAATACCACATGGAGAAGTCGAACTGAATCTCTCGTGGAATAATGACTTATTTAAAAAATTAAATTGATAATTAATTATTTGGCATTTTATATTAACTCTGACAAGATGGCACCAAACTCGTAAAGCTACGGCTGATGTAATGATCTATTTAAATAGCTAAGTAATCAAGTAATGAGATGATGTTACACCATCAACTCCCAAAATCTCACTCAAAAAAGGGACTTATGGTCCATAACATAATCTTGTGTCTAAACAAGAAGTGTCAATTTAGATAATATAATTATGTAATTAGATGATCAGTTGCACCAAACTGCAGGTGTCATGGATGATATAATCATGTTTTATCTAACTAAATAATCAAATAAAGAGTTGATGTAACATCATCCACTTTCTTAATGTGGCTTTAAACTCATACTTGTGAATATTGCTGTCATGATCTAATTTAAATACTTTACTTACATAATTACATAGATGGTCTAAAATACTTGACTCCCATATCATGGAACCATAATCCACTGATCATGGGTTATATATAGTCATATTTTAATAATTAAATTATAACATGATCAGAGGATGAAATGCTCTGCCATACTCGACACAATTTATTCTCCCTTGACTCCCACACTATTGTGTGAAAGTCCCCGGTTCATCCCTTATGAGATCACAGAGTTTCTTAGTAAAATGAGTAAATGCAGACATGCCATTGTGTATGCATGCATTTAGAAGATATCACATATTTAATGTTGGAAGGCTGCCTCAATACAGATGGACTAAAATCCAATTATTCCTCAGTTCACTCTAACAAATGGATTACCACCTTCCCCTGAAGGAAGTTAACAATGGAAAACTCACCTTTGATGAATATTTGTGAGTCTTATTATTTTCGAATCCATATTTTTTTCTTCTCAGGAGAGAGAGCATTCATAAACAGAAGTCTATGAACTCTTTCCACACAGACTATGTTCTCCTGATATTAGGTAATCTTGAATTGGGTAACCAGTAAAAGCTGTAGGCAAACTTCCAGAGTTTTGGCTATGACTTGGTGAGGTGGAATCATATGCTGTCTTTAAAATTTTAGGAGATCGTTTTCTTGGAAGATTGTAATGTCCCATGATAACACTTTATCGAAGCTGCTCTCTGGTCCCTTGGCCCACGATACCAAGATACAGAATGCAAGCAGGGTTGCCAGGCAACATTTATGATCCAACATTCTGTCACATTCTAGTGCACCTCCCACATGCTAAAATTGTGATACCCACCCGATGGGACTATCCTACAGCCTCACTGATTTTCTCAAAAACAAAGCAGGCCTCTTTTTCTGAGTTATACCTATTTATCAGTCTCTCAGCTACATCATGCTTATAGTGATTTAAGCATGAAAATTAAAGCATCATTATGCCAATCAAATACATTGGTGAGTATTTAAACCTATTTTCTATGCTTCAATTTTCCTCATTTGCAGAATGGAAACAATACCATTTATTGCCTCTACCATAATCCTATTCTATTTACTGGAAAAAAAAATTCTCCTCACTGTCTTACCCTTTAGACAGCTTGATCTCATGGTTTCTCAGAGTTGTTTTTATTTGTATTTGGCTGATGACTAAGGATTTTGAGCACTGTCTTATGTTTCTTTCAGTCACTTTTGAGTTCTCAATTGATAATAATTCTTTATTGAGTCCTGTATCCCACTTTCTAATATGGTTATGTAGAGTTATTTTGATTTGGTGGTGTGTCATGTTTATCAGCCCTGACAGAGTCCATTAGATAAGATACTCTGATTCTGAGATTATTAAATTATTCAATTCGTAATATCGGTTGTTGACTGTGTCCTTCATGGGTCAGTTCTGTTAAAACCTCTCAGAAACTGATGATGCAGAAATAATACAGTTTTTTTTTAAAAGTCATTTAATCATTCGTCCTTAAAATATCTATTGTTACATAATCAGTATATCACTGGATAACCCAGTGTCCCTCATTCTCTGAGCACTGCTTCCTTGGTACCAATCTCTTGCTGTGTCAATCGCACAGCAGCCAAAACCATAATGGATGACAAAATCATTATTTATGTAATCAAATAAGGAAATAATTGGATAGTCTTGCATTCTTCACTTTCTCCAAAAGATGGAACCAAACTCTAGTGATTGTCAAGGAAGTAACACTTACATCATTAAATAATGCCACACGATTAACTCCCAGGAGTAATGTCCAGACTTGAGTCATGAAGGACAACATCTTCATTGATTTAAATAATTAATATGTAATGAAAAATAATTGATTAATGACGTGGTGGTGCATACTTAACTCCCACATGCAGAAGTCAGACCATACTCTCACTGTAATAAAGATTTATTTAAAAAAAAAAAAAAAACTTAAATGGATAATTAATTAGTTGGCGCTTTATATTAACTCTGACAAGATGGCACCAACCTCGTGAACCTATGGGCTGATGTAATGATCTATTTCAGTAGCTAAATAATCAAGTTATGAGATGATGTTACATCACCGACTCCAAAATCTGACTCCAAAAGGGACTTATGGTCCATAACATCATCTTTATTTTAAATGAGTTAATTAAATGATGAATTATTATTTAATTTCCTAATTTTACAGTTAAGTAAGTGTAGTATTAGATGATGTGATGGTCTGGCACGACTGACTTCCCATAAAGTCTCAAAGCTTCAGTGATCACTGATTAAATAATGACAGATTTTCATAATTAAATGAATAAAAATGAAACAAGTGGGATTGGATGGGAGATGTCATTCTGTATATGTTTCTCATACTGGTTAAGATAATAAAGCAACGGTTGGCCAATAGGAAAGGAAGATCTAGGAGGGACTAGGAGACAAGGAGGAAATAGGAAGTAGTAAGGGAGGAGTAAAGATGGAGGAGTCTGGGAGAGAGCTGGACACCCAGCCGCCTCCCTGGTAAGAGAAGGCCATGTGAAAATACATAGATCAGCAGAAATGCGTTAATAATTAAAGCGGAGCTAGCCGATAAGAAACAAGTAACCGGGCCAAAAGCACTGTATCAAATACAGAGTCTCTGTGTATTATTTGGGGCTGCCACGGCGGCGGGACAAGACTGGCAGGGGGAGGAAAACCGTACTCCTTACAGTGGATGGTGTTTTATACGTGACTCCTATGAGATTGCTCAAAACTGAAGAGATCATTGAGTTTTTAATCATAGATTTGAACAAAAAAATGAATGAGATAATTTCTCATAATCCAACCCTAGAGAGATAACAAAATGATATCACCATTGATTTAAATAAATAAATAATGAAATCACAGGAGAAAATTAACTCCCACAATATAGAAAACCTTGTTCAGATGAATTCATTTTTCTAAATCAAATGCTACATGATTGCATTCTTTTGTATAAGTGCCTTGGCATGTCGATCAAGTATGAGTGCTTACAAGAGAAAATATTCATGTGTAGAAAACTGTGATTACAGATTTGATTTAATTTTAATCATGTGATGTCAGTGTGTTGGTTTGTGACTGTGATGCTTGTTCCCAAGTTGGTTAGACCCTTGAGTATTCCTTGATTAGGAACTCCAGAACATTCTCAAACATCAGACATACGTCCTCGCAATGAGCTTGTCATAATTTTTGCTTTTCCATTCTCTATGCTGTACATATTTCACATCCTTTCATACTATCTTGATAACAGGTAATAGGGAACAACTTACAGTAAATAAAACACATCTCAAATAAACAATTTGGTGAATAATTTAGACATCATACTTGTATTAAGTTTCAATGAACTACATTATTTCATTTGAAAATGGGGTATTAATAAGTTCACTAGAAACATGAGAAATGATATATTTGTGTTTTCTTGGGAGACAACTTCACACAGATGAAAATAAAGAAACGTGGAAAGTTTCCTATTCAAGAAAATATACTTTTCTTATCTGACAAGTTCTGCAACACAAGAAGAGGTCAGGGGGGGGAGAGAAAGAGGGAGGGAAGAGGAGGGAGAGCACAACACATACTTCTCCACTTTCTGATCATGTATTCAGAAACAAAGAATCATTATATGAGACAGATTCTGACTTCCTCAGGAGATGATCTGAGAAGAAAGCCTGGATTCAGAAGAAATTTTCCCTCTGACTGGTGGGTGTGCTAGAGGCTCCTGATTTGTTAGTAAAACCTGAGTGACAGGATCAGGTGTGCACAAGAGACACAGTCCATTGAGGGCGGCTTTGGGAAGGTGACCAAATATTTTTTTCTTAGCTGCCATCGTGTTCCGTGAGGTGTCATAGAATGTAATTTGGTCAAAGGTGCAGTTAGCACCGTGCCAAGCCAGATCTCTATGAGTTCAAGGCTAGCCCTGGTCTACAGAGTTCCAGGACCAGCTCCAAAACTACAGAGACCCTGTCTTAAAGAAACAAATAGATAGATTGATGCTGCCCATATGTAGATGTTGTTTGAGAACTGTAACCCGACACATACATTTACAGTCAATGACCTGTTTCTCAAACCTCTGACCTGACATAACTGTGTCAAGCAGGATTGGACACATGACGGTTTTCTCATTGCCAATTAAATATTAATTGCCTCAAAATAACCACCCAAAACTGTGCACCCAAACGATCTGTATCCATACACATGACAGGGATGAAAACTTGCTGAGAAACTTCAGAATCACTACCCCTATCACAGTCTGGTCCTTTCTCAAAGTTTGCTAAATCACCTGAATTTTTTCTCATTTTTTTTCCTACAGTGTACACAATAAACCATGCCTCCTACTCTTGCCTAGAGGCAGAAAAAAAAATTGGTCTACAAGTGAATTGTTTTCCTATGACGCACATTGTGTATGACTTCATGATGGAAAGTGAAAAATTTTAAATCTCTTATGTGGAATAGTTACTTAAGAATTTTGGAGATGTAATATATAGCACAGATGTTCATTGCTTTGGAGAGTAACAGACTTGTGTCAAAGCCAATTGATTCGACATGGAGAGTTTGCCTCAGCAACATTATTTTCTAACAGGATGAAAATGCAGCCCTTCTCCTTCCTAGGGAGAAATCCCTTCGACACACTTGGGAGATTAATAAAGAAAAATCTCTTTAATGATGGCATGCATACATCTCTAGCTAATGCTCAAAGTAGACCCAGATTAGATACATTCGCATTCCACATACACAATCTTCCTTAAATGTCTTTTGGGTCCATGGTCCAAGTTACACTTTGAAAAAATTAAAGAGAGACAGGGAACTTGTAGTTGTAGGCACTGAGATATATGGGAGGATTATATGGCAAAGAAACATCCTAGAGTAATTTCTAAATACACCATTGACCTGGTCTTGAACTCATTATGGTCTGCCAACCTCTGCCTTCAGAGTGCAGGGATTTAAGCTTCTTCAGATTAGCATTTTGTATACTACTCCAAGGGGGGATGGGAGGAATGGAAGAAAATAGTGGACTTCTATGAAGTAGCAGGAAGCATCAGACCATGGGACAAATTCTGGAGGCAGCTACTCAAATTACACTATACAAGAGGAACACAGGCTATCTCAAGAACATTACTGACTAAGCCCAAGATGGCATTTCCATCAATAATGACAGCTCTACATGGTTGGAAAGCTTAGGTTCTCAGGATCTGAAGCAAACCCCTCCATGAAAGCTGTGACTGCAGACCATTACCAGCTTCTAACAAGCATTAGTCCTGGTTTTAGAGAAAGTTCTGCTTTTTTGTCAATATATTAGGCCCTTAGGGAAGCCTCCCAAGAATGTTCCTCCTCCCTGACTGAGTGCCTAAATGAAAGCCAGTGATGAACTGCATGATAGGGCAAGTCCTTAATATATTAATGATTTGATTCTCAAATAGTTTTCACCTGGTGTCCTATGCCCACCTGGAATAACAATGCTTGTCTCAAGAAGAACACTGTAACTTCATGGCACAACTGGCTTGAATGTTGCTTTTGACAGTGTAATGCCTCCCTGAGCACCTTGTTAGAGACCTGTTTTTCATAGAACAATGGGCATAGTAGCAGATTATAAATCAACGGTGGCTTATTTGTGACAGTTTTGACCCAAATGTCTAGACAACCTCTTAAATAAAAAAAAACATTGTGATTATTAAACTTAAAGAAAAGTATGATGGCTAAAATCTTCACCAAATTGTTTGCATGATTTTGATTTCCTCTTTCATGGGCTCTTCCCTATCACTTCATACAAGATAATAGAGAAAGGAGAGAGACAGGGTTAGAGATATGGACGAGAATAATTATAGAACGTTCATTGCCAGGACCTATGTCAGGATTTTGACAAAATTCTATAGTTCCTGCTACAAGAATAACCCAAGAGAGCTAATATTCTTGGGAACAAGTGTGAGTAAATGCAAATCCATGCACTGGTGTTACATAATTAAAATTAAATTAATTCTTAAACCAAACATATTTTCTCCTGTAAATATACCATATTGTGAGCACTCATTCCTAAACCCAGGTACTTAGGTGTTTAAAGTCTTAACAGTTTCCTCCAATATGAATTGCTTACAGTAATACAAAGAAAATGTGTAGGATTGGATTTACAGAAATCAATCTTCTAAATGGGGCTTATTGTTAAAGTAATGATTGTGAGGGCCCCCATTGTAGGGCCTCTGCTAAAGAGACTCAGCTGGAGAGTGCCAGGTCCCAGCTAGATCTGCCTATTAGTACAGAAACATCTAGTATCAGCCAGTATTTGTCATCCATTGCCAGGCCTTGGCTAGAGTCCTCTACTGGATTTTTGGAACTCTCCCTGAGAATTGCCGGTCTCCATGGGAGCCACTCTGAGTTCTTGCAGGGTGGATATTGACCACCATTGTAGGGGCTAGTGCCAAACAGGCCTCAGCTGGAGAGTGCCAGGCCCAGGCTAGATCTGCCTATCAGCTTAAGGAATATCCCTGACTCCCAGCCTTCGAAATCTTTGACTTGCATCGCTAGTCTTCTGCTGGAATCTGAACTTATATCCCCATTTCTGGGCCCTGACTGTGGAGAGACCTCCCAGGGTGCTTGGAGCACCAAGAGCTACAGATATCAAACTTCTGACCTACCAAAACACACCAGGGAAGAAGCTATGGGAAGATGGCCATACAATAAAACACCTAACAACAGAATGACAAGAATACCAGCACCAGAATCTACAGAACCTACACCAAATGGACCAGAAAAAAACAAAGCAGATGAAGTAGAAGAGAACGAATTAAAAATGTGCCAGTAAACATGAAGATGTGAGAAAATACCTTAAAGAAATGGAAGAAAAACAAAGAAATTAAAAAAACTGAACAATTTTCGGAAGAGAGTACAGAAAGCCAGAAAACACAATTGAGCAAGTGAAGGAAATGTTTCAAGACTGAAATGGAAAAGGAGACAATAAATAAAATGTAAACCGAAGGAATGCTGGAAATGGAAAAACTGGGCAAATGATCAGGAACCAAGAAGAAAGCATAACCAAGAGAATTCAAGAGATAGAAGAGAGAATCTCAGGCACAGAAGATAAAGTAGAGGAAATAAATTCAAGGACCAAAGAACATCTATAAACCCAACAAATCCTAAAGAAAAACATCCAGGAAATATGGGAAACTGTGAAAAGGCCAATCCAAAGAAGAATAGGCATAGAGGAAGGGAATAGTCTAGCTCAAAGGTGCTAAAAACATATTCAACAAAATCATTGAGTAAAACTTTCTCAATCTGAAGAAGGACATGCCTATGAACGTACAATGAGCATACCAAACACCAAAAAGGACTCTCGATATATAATAATCAAAACATCTAATATACAATAAAGAAATTACATTAAGAGTAACATATGAATAATTAAAAAAATATATAAAGAACAGACCTACAAAATTACACCTGACTACTCCATGGAAAGCTGTAAAGTGAGAAGGTCCTGGACAGATATTCTACAAGTATAAAAAGAGTCCACGGATGCCAGCCCAGGCTACTATACCTACAAAACTCTAAACTGTATAGATGAAGAAAACAAGATATTTAATGATAAAGCCAGATTTTCAAAGTATCATGTATCTGCTGTGTCAGCCATACAAAAAGATTTGGAAGGAAAATCAACCTCAAGGAAGTTAACTATGCTCACAAAGATGTAGGCAAAAGATAAATCCACTTCACCACAAATTAAGGTAAAGCAGGACCAATAAATTCACAATACCACTGCCAACAACAAATCTAAAACAAACAAGCATTGATGAATCATGTCCTACCTCCCTCAACATTAGTGGCCTTAACTTTCTTGTAAACAGACACAGGCTACTATGAGTGGATATGAAGACAGAATCCATCTCACTCCTGCATACAAGAAACATATCTGCTTTCCAAAGATAGATATTACCTCAGGCTAAGAAAAGATCTTCCAATCAAATGGACCCAAGAAGCAAGCAGGTGTGGTTATCCTAAAATCTTAACAAGTTAGACTTCCAACCAAAATTAATCAAAAGAGATGAATAAATATTCCGTATCCATCATAGGAGAAATCCATCAATACAAAGTCTCAATTCTGAACTACTATGATCCAAATACAAAGGCAACCACATTCATAAAAGAAACGCTACTAAAACTCAAACCTCACATAAAACCTCACTCACTTACATTGGGAGACTTCAACACAGCACTGTCACCACTAGACAGGACAACCAGTCACAAACTTAACAAAGTAACAGCCCGACAGATTTCTTTAGATGAGATTCCCTAATCAGGAGATTATTCTCTTATTCCATTTTTAAAATCGGGGGTCACTGTGTCCTTAATGGGTCAGTTCTGGTGCAACCTCTAAGAAACTGATGATGCTAACAGTACAGTTTTATTATTTTTTAAAATCGTGTAATCATTCGTTAGTTAAAAATCTACTATTGCGTCATCAGTAATCACCGTATAAGGCAGTGTATCCCATTCTCTGGCCACTGCTTCTGGTACGATCTCCTGCTGTGTCAGTGCCACAGCAGCCAAATGACAGATGGCACCATCATTACTTACGCAATCAAATAAGTTAATAATTGGATAGTCCTCCATATTTAACTTTCAAAAGATGGAACCAAACTCCAGTGATTGTAAAGGAAGTAGTACTTAGATAATTCAATAATGCCACGTGATTAACTCCCATGGAGTTTTGGCCCGAGTCCAGTCAAGAAGAACAACATCTTCATCGATTTTAATAATTAATATATAATGAAAAATGACTGAAAAATTACATGGTGGTGCATAATTAAATCCCACATGGAGTAGTCAGACTGATCTCTTACTGGAATCATGATGTTTTTAAAAAATTAAATAGAAAATTAATTAGTGGGCCTTTTATATTAACACTGATGAGATGGCACCAAAGTCCTAAACCTATCGCTGATGTAAAGATCTATTTACATAGCTAAATGATGAAGTAATGAGATGATATTACATCATCAACTACCAAAATCTGACTCCAAACAGGACTAATGCACCATAACGTTACCTGTATTTGAAATACGTAAATAAAATGATGAATTATTACTTAATTTCCTAGCTTAAAAGTTAAAGAAGTAAGTGTAGTATTAGATGACGTAATGGTCTGGTACAACGATCTCCCCAAAGGAGGCTCAAAACCCCAGTGATCACTGAATAGGTAATGACAGATTTTCATAATTAAATGAACACAAATTAAACAAGTGGATGGTGTTTTATTCGTGAAGCCTAAATGGTTGCTCAATACTGAAGAGACATTGAGTACTTAATCAGAGATTTGAACAAAAAATGAATGAATAAAGAGATAGTTTCTCATAATTCACCCCTAGAGAGATAAAAAAATGCTATCAACATTGATTTCAATAAAGAAAGGAAGAAAGAAAGAATGAAAGAAAGAAAGAATGAAAGAATTCACAAGATACAATTTAACACCAACAAGGTGGATACAGACTCCACTCTCCCTGGAGTAGAAAAAGACAGATTTGAATAATGAAATAATCAGATAGTTAGATGTTCTGTCACACTTGAGTCACACGAGGTGGCGCCAATCTTCAGGGATCACAGATTATATAATGAAAGAATTTAATAATTACATCTTTAAATATGTAAGCCGTTGACATTTTTTAGTATCATCAGTTCCTGGGCAGACTTGCTAAGTATGAAACTGTATGCTGTCATCACACATTTTTAACAAGCCATCAGTTAATCGTCAGATAATCATACTGTCTTGCCTGATGAATTCTGTTGGCCTGACCTCATCACAAGCGCCTGAATGTCTGTTGTGGTTTGGCAGGACATTTGATAGTGGGCCCAGTCCTGGCATAGCATTAGTAGCCACAATGTTGATAACAGCTGAAAAGATGGCTGCAGCAGGGGCTTCAATATCATAGATGAAAGAGAGATGTTCTGCTGCCTTGTGAAATGCCATCCCCATGCTAGGTCTCAGTGATGATATCGAACATCCTAGTGCCACTCCTTCTTCTCATGGTAGATCACAAACCAGTTTTAAGATATAGAGGAAGAACAGGTAGTCAACAGCCAGACTACACTGCTCCGGCCTTGGTAGTCCCTTGTACTTCTCTGGAGGGCACCATGCAACCTTCAGGACTCAATCACCCAGCATCCCTAGTACTCTGGAAGATGCATAGATCATTCAGCAAATGCTCTACCCATGTCTACAACTTTCCTAACCTTGTCCCTGACAGATTTTGCACCAATCGTAGAACGGTGATGGCAGTGTCTATCGTTTTTATATAATTTAAAGAAAGAAACAAGTCAATAACAGCCAAGTGTCACAATAAATAGTGGATGTGGCACTTATACTGGTGACGAAGCATGGCCAGATCAAGACATGCAGCGATGTCATCATCATCAATTGAGTCAATGAATCATACAATGTGAAGATATTGCACATTATCTCCACAAGTTAGAGTTTACAGGTTTCTTCATGGAATGGGGGATTGTTGTTTATATAACTATACAAATATTTACATTACCTTGGGGATTAACACAGATTGTCAATTTACATTCATTAATTATGTAATTAGATGATCCGTGGCACCAGATTCCAGGTGTCATGGACGATATAATCATTGTTTTATACAATTAAATAATCAAATAATGAGTTCATGTAACATCATCCACTTCTCTAAGGTGGCTCCAAACCAGGCTCATGAACTATGCAGTCATGATTAATTTAAACATTTTAACTACATAATTGATGATAAGATGGTCTATAATAATTTCCTCCCACACCGCATCACAACAGTCTACTGATCATGGATTATCTAATGTCCTATTTTAATAATCAAATAACAAAATAATCAGAGGATGAAATGCTCTGCCATACTCCACACAATTGACTCTCTGTTGACTCCCACATGATTGTGGGAAACTCCCAGGTTCATCCCTTATTTAATCGCAGAGCAGAGTATTAACATGTTTAAAATGCTGAACTGTCATTGTGTATGCAGCATTTTTAGAAGATATCACATATTTAATGTTGGCCGGCTGCTTCAAAAGAGATGGACTGAAATCCAATAATCACAAAGTCTACTCTAACAAATGGATTATCACTTTCCTGAAGGAAGTCAACAATGGCAACTCACCTTTTGATGAATAATTGTGAGTCTTATTTGTCTTCTGTTCCATAGTTTGACTTCTTAGGAGCTAGAGTATTCATAAACAGAAGACTTTAAACTGTTTCTCCACAGACTACGTTCTCTGATGACTGGTAATCTTGAATTTGGTAACCAGTAAAAGCTGTAGAAACACCTCCAGAGGTGTGGCTGTGACTTGTTTAGGCGAGTCAAATGTTGTCATTAAAAGTTTGAGGAGATAGTTACCTTGGGAGACTGTAATGTCCCATGATAACACTTTCCGCTGCTCTCTGGTCCTTGGCCCATGATACCAGGATACAGAATGCAACAGGGTTGCCAGGCAACATTTATGAACCAACATTCTGTCACATTCTAGTGCCCCTCCCACATGCTTAAAGGAGTATACCCACCGATGAGGTAACCTTACAGCCTCACTGAGTTTCTCACAAAAACAAAGAAGATTTGAGTTCTACACATTTACCAGTCTCTCAAGCTACAACTTTCCTATAGTGACATAAGCATGAAAACAAAAGCATCATTGTGCCATTCAAGTACAATGATGAGTATTTTAAACCTGTTTTCTATGCTTCAGTTTTCTAATTGCTAGAACGGAAACAATACAATTAATCGCCTCTAATGTAATCCTTTTCCCTTCATTGAAAATAAAATTAACTCCTCCGCATCCTCTTACCTTTAGAGGAGCTTGATCCCATGGTTTCTCAGAGTTGTTTAGATTTGCATTAGGCTGATGATTAAGGATTTTGAGCAGTGTCTTCTGTTTCTTTCAGTCATTTTGGATTCCTCAATTGACTGTTCTCTATTAAGTCCTGTACCCTGTTTTCTAATATGGTTATTTAGAGTGAATTATTGCTGGTGGTGTGTCATGTTAACAGCCCGACAGAGTTCATTAGATGAGATTCCCTAATCAGGAGATTATTCTCTTATTCCATTTTTAAAATCGGGGTCACTGTGTCCTTAATGGGTCAGTTCTGGTGCAACCTCTCAGAAACTGATGATGCGAAACAGTACAGTTTCGAGTAATCATTCGATTGTTAAAAATATACTATTATGTAATCAGTAATCACTGCAAAAGGCAGTGTCCCCCATTCTATGGGCACTGCTTCTGGTACCGATCTCCTGCTCTGTCAATCCCACAACAGCCACATGAGGGATGACACCATCATTACTTACGCAATCAAGTAAGTTAAAAAATTAGATAGTCCTCCAAACTTAACTTTCAAAAGATGGAACCATACTCCAGTGATTGTCAAGGAAGTAGTACTTAGACGATTAAATAATGCCACGTGATTAACTCCCATGGAGAAATGGCCCGACTCCCGTCAAGAAGAACAACATCTTCATCGATTTAAATAATTAATATATAATGAAAAATGATTGAAAAATAACATGGTGGTGCACACTTAAATCCCACATGGAGTAGTCAGAATGACCTCTTCCTGGAATAATGATGTTTTTATAAAATTAAATTGATAATTAATTAGCTGGCGTTTTATATTAACACTGACGAGATGGCACCAAAGTCCTAAAACTATCGCTGATGTAATGACCTACTTACAGAGCTAAATGATGAAGTAATGAGATGATGTTTCATCGTCTACTCACAAAATCTGACTCCAAAAGGGACTTAGGGTCCATATCATTACCTGTTTTTCAAATACGTTAATTAAATGATGAATTATTATTTAATTTCCTAGTTTAACAGGTAAATAAGTAAGTGTACTATTAGATGATGCTATGTTCTGGCACGATGGACTCCCCTAAGGAGGCTTAAATCTTCACTGGTAACTGAATACGTAAGGACAGATTTTCATAATTCAATGAATAAACATTAAACTAGTGGATGTTGTTTTATGTGTGAAACCTAAAGATTGATCAATTCTGAAGAGTCATTGAGTTCTTAATCATACATTTGAACAATAAAATGAATGAATGAAAAGATAATTTCTCATAATTCACCCCTAGAGAGATAACAAAATGATATCAACATTGATTTAAATAAATAAATAATGAAACCACAAGAGACATTTTAACACCAACAAGGGGGCTCCAGACTCCACTCTTCCTGGAGTAGAAAAAGGCAGATTTAAATAATGAAAGCATCAGATTGTTAGATCGTCTGTCACACTTGAGTCACACAAGGTGGCACCACACTTCAGGGTTCACAGATTACATAATGAAACAATTTAATGATTACATCTTTACATATCTAAGTCGTTGAACTTTTTCGTATCATCAATACCTGGGCAGACTTGCCAGATATGAAAACGGATGCTGTCATCACGGATTTTTAATATTCCATCAGTTAATCGTCAGATAATCATACTTTCTTGCCTGATGAATTCTGTTGGCCTGACATCCTCACCGGTGCCTGAATCTCTGTTTTGTTGCGGCAGGACCTGAGGTAATTGGCCCATTCCTGGCATACCAGTAGTAGCCAAAGTGTTGATATCAGCTGAAAAGGTGGCTGCAGCAGGGGCATCAACATTTTAGCTGAGAGAGAGATGTTCTTCCGTGTTCTGAGTCGTCATCCTTTTGCCAGGTCTCGGTGATGGTGCCGACCTGCTAGTGCCACTACATCTGCTAGACGTAGACCACAACCGATGTGAAGATGTGGAGGAAGAGCAAGTATTCAACACCCAGACCACCATGCAGACCTTAGTAAAGTTCTTGTTCTTCTCGGGGGCACCATGCAATCTTCTGGACTCTATTCTCCAGCATTCCTAGTGGTCTGGAGTCGCATAGACATTCAGAACATGCTCTGCCCATGTCTACAAGTTTCCTAAATTGTCGCTGACAGATATATGCAACCTAAAAATGATCGGTGTTGGCATTGTCTGTCGTTTAAGTAATTTAAAGAATTAAATAAGTCAGTGATAGCTAACTGTCCCAATAAAGAGATAATGTAGTATTTAACTGGCACGGAGGTATGGCCAGACTCCAGTCATGAAAGATGTCATCATCATGGAGTCAATGAATCATAAAATGTGTAGATATTGCACATTATCTCCACAAGAGGGAGGTTTACAGGTCTCTTCATGGAATGGAGGATTGTTGTCTACATGAGTATACAAATGTTTACATTATCTTGGGGATTAACACAGATTGTCAATTTAAATTCATTAATTATGTAATTAGATGATCTGTGGCACCAGATCAGGTGTCATGGGCGATATAATCATTGTTTTATCTAATTACATAATCAAATAATGAGTTCATGTAACATAATCCACTTTCCTAGGTGGCTCCAAACCAGGCTCATGAATGATGCTGTCGTGATTAATTTAAATATTTTAACTACACAATTGATATTAAGATGGTCTATAATAATTGCCTCCCACATCGTGTCACCGCAATCCACTGATCATGGTTTATCTAGTGTCCTATTTTAATAATCAGATAACAACATAATCAGAGGATGAAATGGTCTGCCACACTCCACACAATTGACTCTCTGTTGACTCCCACATGATTGTGGGAAACTCCCAGGTTCATCCCTTGTTTAATCACAGAGCAGAGTAGGAACATGTTTAAATGCTGAACTGTAATTGTGTATGCAGGGTTTTTAGAAGATATCACATATTTAATGTTGGGCGGTTGCCTCAAAAGAGATGGACTGAAATCCAATAATCACTAAGTCCTCTCTAACAAACGGATTATCACAATCCTGAAGGAAGTCAACAATGGCAAACTCACCTTTTGATGAATAAATGTGAGTCTTATTATCTTTGTGTCCATAATATTACTTGTTAGGAGAGAGAATTCATAAACAGAAGACTTTGAACTGTTTGTCCACAGACGATGTTCTCTCATGAGTAGGTAATCTTGAATTTGGTAACCAGTAAAAGCTGTAGGCAAACTTCCAGAGATTTGGCTGTGACTTGGTTAGGTGAATTAAATGCTGTCATTGAAAGTTTTTGGAGATAGTTATCTTGGGAGACTGTAATGTCCAATGACAATTCTTTCTCGAAGCTGCTCTCTGGTCCTTGGCCCATGCTACCAGGATACAGAATGCAAGCAGGGTTGACAGGCAACATTTATGAAACAACATTCTGTCACATTCTAGTGCCCCTCCCACATGCTAAAAGGAGCATACCCACCGATGAACTAACCTTACCACCCCGCTGAGTTTCTCACAAACACAAAGCAGGGCTCTTTCTTTTTGAGTTTTACATATATACCCATCTCTCAAGCTACAAAATGCCTATAGTGACATAGGCATGGCAATGAAAGCATCATTATGCCATTCAAGTACAATGATGAGTATTTTGAACCTGTTTTTTATGCTGCAATTTTCTAATTTCTAGAAAAGAAACAATAAAATTAATTGCCTCAACCATAATCCTTTTCCCTTTCTTGAAAATAAAATAAACTCCTCTTCATCCTCTTACCTTTAGAGGAGCTTGATCCCATGGTTTCTCAGAGTTGTGTAGATTTGCATTAGGCTGATGATTAAGGATTTTGAGCAGTGTCTTATGTTTCTTTCAGTCATTTTGGATTCCTCAATTGACTTTTCTCTATTAAGTCCTGTATCCTGCTTTCTAATATGGTTATTTAGAGTGATTAATTGTTGGTGGTGTGTCATGTTATCAGCCCGACAGAGTTCATTAGATGAGATTCCCTAATCAGGAGATTATTCAGTTATTCCATTTTTAAAATCGGTGGTCACTGTGTCCTTCATGGGTCAGTTCTGTTGCAACCTCTCAGAAACTGATGATGCAAGACAGTACAGTTTCGTGTAATCATTCGATTGTTAAAAATCTACTATTACGTAATCAGTAATCACTGCATAAGGCAGTGTCCCCCATTCTCTGGGCACTGCTTCTGGTACCGTTCTCCTGCTCTGTCAATCCCACAACAGCCATATGACCGATGAAACCATCATTACTTACGCAATCAAGTAAGTTAAAAATTGGATAGTCCTCCATACTTAACTTTCAAAAGATGGAACCATACTCCAGTGATTGTCAAGGAAGTAGTACTTAGATGATTAAATAATGCCACGTGATTAACTCCCATGGAGGAATGGCCCGACTCCCGTCAAGAAGAACAACATCTTCATCGATTTAAATAATTAATATATAATGAAAAATGATTGAAAAATGACATGGTGGTGCACACTTAAATCCCACATGGAGTAGTCAGAATGATCTCTTCCTGGAATAATGATGTTTTTATAAAATTAAATTGATAATTAATTAGTGGGCCTTTTATAGTAACACTGACGAGATGGCAACAAAATCCTAAACCTATCGCTGATGTAAAGATCTATTTACACAGCTAAATGATGAAGTAATGAGATGATATTACATCATCAACTCCCACAATCTGACTCCAAAAGGGACTTATGGTCCATAACATTACCTGTATTGTAAATATGTCAATTAAATGATGAATTATTACCTAATTTCCTAGTTTATCAGTTAAAGAAGCAAGTGTAGTATTAGATTATGTGATGGTCTGGTACAACGGTCTCCCCTAAGAAGGCTCAAAACTCCAGTGATCACTGAATACATAATGACAGATTTTCATAATTAAATGAATAAACATTAAACAAGTGGATGGTGTTTTATGCGTGAAGCCTAAATGATTGCTCAATACTGAATAGATATTGTGTTCTTAATCTTAGATTTGAACAAAAAAATGAATGAATAAAGAGAAAGTTTCTCATAATTCACGCTTAGAGAGATAACAAAATGATATCAACATTGATTTAAATAAGGAAAGGAAGAAAGAAAGAAAGAATTCAAAAGATTCAATTTAACACCAACATGGTGGATCAAGACTACACTCTTCCTGGAGTAGAAAAAGACCGATTTGAAGAATGAAATAATCAGATATTTAGATAGTCTGTCATACTTGAGTCACACAAGGTGGCACCAAACTTCAGGGATCACAGATTATATAATGAAAGAATTTAATAATTACATCTTTAAATATGTAAGCCGTTAACCTTTTTTTGTAACATCAATTCCTGGGCAGACTTGCCAGGTATGAAACTGTATGCTGTCATCACACAATTTTAAAATGCCATCAGTTAATCGTCAGATAATCATACTGTCTTGCCTGATGAATTCTGTTGGCCTGACCTCATTACAAGCGCCTGAATGTCTGTTGAGGTTAGGCAGGACATTTGATAGTGGGCCCAATCCTGGCATAGCATTAGCAGCCACAATGTTGATAACAGCTGAAAAGGTGGCTGCAGCAGGTCTATCACCAGCATAGCTGAGAGAGTGATGTTCTTCTGTCTTCTGAGTCGTCATCCTTTTGCCAGGTCACCGTGATGGTGCCGACCTCCTAGTGCCACTCCTTCTTCTCATGGTAGATCACAACCCATGTGAAGATGTGGAGGAAGAGCATGTAGTCAAAATCCAGACCACCGTTCCGGCCTTGGTGAAGTCCTTGTACTTCTCAGAGGGCACCGTGCAACCTTCAGGACTCAATCACCCAGCATCCCTCGTACTCTGGAAGATGCATAGATCATTCAGCAAATGCTCTGCCCATGTCTACAACTTTCCTAACCTTGTCCCTGACAGATTTTTGCACCCTAACCGTAATCGGTGATGGCAGTGTCTATCGTTTACATAATTTAAAGAATTAAATAAGTCACTAGTAGCTAAGTGTCACAATAAATAGTGGATGTAGCATTCTACTGGCAGGAAGCATGGCCAGACTCCAGTCATGAAGGATGTCATCATCATCAATTGAGTCAATGAATCATACAATGTGAAGATATTGCACATTATCTCCACAAGTAGGAGCTTTACAGGTCTCTTCATGGAATGGGGATTGTTGTTTACATAACTATACAAATATTTACATTACCTTGGGGATTAACACAGATTGTCAATTTACATTCATTAATTATGTAATTAGATGATCCGTGGCACCAGATTCCAGGTGTCATGGACGATATAATCATTGTTTTATACAATTAAATAATCAAATAATGAGTTCATGTAACATCATCCACTTCTCTAAGGTGGCTCCAACCAGGCTCATGAACTATGCAGTCATGATTAATTTAAATATTTTAACTACATAATTGATGATAAGATGGTCTATAATAATTTCCTCCCACACCGCATCACAACAATCTACTGATCATGGATTATCTAATGTCCTATTTTAATAATCAAATAACAAAATAATCAGAGGATGAAATGCTCTGCCATACTCCACACAATTGACTCTCTGTTGACTCCCACATGATTGTGGGAAACTCCCAGGTTCATCCCTTATTTAATCGTAGAGCAGAGTAGTAACATGTTTAAAATGCTGAACTGTCATTCTGTATGCAGCATTTTTAGAAGATATCACATATTTAATGTTGGGCGGCTGCCTCAAAAGAGATGGACTGAAATCCAATAATCACAAAGTCTACTCTAACAAATGGATTATCACTTTCCTGAAGGAAGTCAACAATGGCAACTCACCTTTTGATGAATAATTGTGAGTCTTATTTGTCTTCTGTTCCATAGTTTGACTTCTTAGGAGCTAGAGTATTCATAAACAGAAGACTTTAAACTGTTTCTCCACAGACTACGTTCTCTGATGACTGGTAATCTTGAATTTGGTAACCAGTAAAGCTGTAGAAACACCTCCAGAGGTGTGGCTGTGACTTGTTTAGGCGAGTCAAATGTTGTCATTAAAAGTTTGAGGAGATAGTTACCTTGGGAGACTGTAATGTCCCATGATAACACTTTCCGAAGCTGCTCTCTGGTCCTTGGCCCATGATACCAGGATACAGAATGCAACAGGGTTGCCAGGCAACATTTATGAACCAACATTCTGTCACATTCTAGTGCCCCTCCCACATGCTTAAAGGAGTATACCCACCGATGAGGTAACCTTACAGCCTCACTGAGTTTCTCACAAAAACAAAGAAGATTTGAGTTCTACACATTTACCAGTCTCTCAAGCTACAACTTTCCTATAGTGACATAAGCATGAAAACAAAAGCATCATTGTGCCATTCAAGTACAATGATGAGTATTTTAAACCTGTTTTCTATGCTTCAGTTTTCTAATTGCTAGAACGGAAACAATACAATTAATCGCCTCTAATGTAATCCTTTTCCCTTCATTGAAAATAAAATTAACTCCTCCGCATCCTCTTACCTTTAGAGGAGCTTGATCCCATGGTTTCTCAGAGTTGTTTAGATTTGCATTAGGCTGATGATTAAGGATTTTGAGCAGTGACTTCTGTTTCTTTCAGTCATTTTGGATTCCTCAATTGACTGTTCTCTATTAAGTCCTGTACCCTGCTTTCTAATATGGTTATTTAGGGTTATTTACTGTTGGTGTTGTGTCATGTTAACAGCCCGACAGATTTCATTAGATGAGATTCCCTAATCAGGAGATTATTCAGTTATTCCATTTTTAAAATCGGGGTTCACTGTGTCCTTTATGGGTCAGTTCTTTTGCAACCTCTCAGGAACTGATGATGCGAAAGAGTACAGGTTTTTAAAAATCATGTAATCATTCGATTGCTAAAATCTTACTACTATGTAATCATTGTTCACTGTAAAAGGCAGTGTCCCCATTCTCTGGCCACTGCTTCTGGTACAGATGTCCTGCTGTGTCAATCCCTCAGCAGCCAAGTGACTGATGACACCAGCATTACTTACACAATCAAATAAGTTAATAATTGGATAGTCCTCCATACTTAACTTTTAAAAAATGGAATCAACTCCCTGATTGTCAAGGAAGTAGTACTTAGATAATTCAATAATGCCACGTGATTAACTCCCATGGAGGATTGGCCCGACTCCAGTCAAGAAGAACAACAACTTCATCGAGTTAAATAATTAAGATATAATGAAAAAAGATTGAAAAATGACATGGTGGTGCATACTTAAATCCCACATGGAGTAGTCAGACTGATCTCTTCCTGGAATAATGATGTTTTTAAAAAATTAAATTGAAAATTAATTAGTGGGCCTTTTATATTAACACTGATGAGATGGCACCAAAGTCCTAAACCTATCGCTGATGTAAAGATCTATTTACATAGCTAAATAATGGAGTAATGAGATGATATTACATCATCAACTCCCAAAATCTGACTCCAAAAGGATTTATGGTCCATAACATTACCTGTATTTTAAATACATAAATTAAATGATGAATTATTACTTAATTTCCTAGTTTAACAGTTAAAGAAGTAAGTGTAGTATTAGATGACCTGATGGTCTTGTACAACGGTCTCCCCTAAGGAGGATCAAAACTCCAGTGATCATTGAATAAATAATGACAGATTTTCATAATTAAATAAATACACATTAAACAAGTGGATGGTGTTTTCTGCGTGATGCCTAAATGATTGCTAAATACTGAAGAGACATTGAGTTCTTAATCATAGATTTGAACAAAAAATGAATGAATAAAGAGATAGTTTCTCATAATTCAACACTAGAGAGGTAACAAAATGATATCAACATTGATTTAAATAAAGAAAGGAAGAAAGAAAGAAAGAATTCACAAGATACAGTTTAGCACCAACAAGGTGGATCGAGACTCCACTCTTCCTGTAGTAGAAAAAGACAGATTTGAATAATGAAATAATCAGAGAGTTAGATTGTCTGTCACACTTGAGTCACACAAGGTGGCGCCAAACTTCAGAGCTCACAGATTATATAATGAAAGAATTTAATAATTACATCTTTAAATATGTAAGCCATTGACAATTTTTTGTATCATCAATTCCTGGGCAGACTTGGCAGGTATGAAACTGTATGCTGTCATCACGCATTTTTAACATGCCATCAGTTATTCGTCGGATAATCATACTGTTTTGCCTGATGAATTCTGTTGGCCTGACCTCATTACAAGCGCCTGAATGTCTGTGGTGGTGCGGCAGGACGTGAGATAGTGGGCCCAATCTTGGCGTAGCAGTAGTAGCCACAATGTTAATAACAGCTGAAAAGATGGCTGCAGCAGGGGCATCACTAGCATAGCTGAGAGAAAGATGTTCTTCCGTGTTCTGAGTCATCATCCTTTTGCCAGGTCTCGGTGATGGTGCCGACCTCCTAGTGCCATTCCTTCTTCTCATGGTAGATCACAACCGATGTGAAGATGTGGAGGAAGAACAGGTAGTCAACAGCCAGACCATGGTGCCGGCCTTGGTGAAGTCCTTGTACTTCTCCCAGGGCACCGTGCAACCTTCAGGACTCAATCACCCAGCATCCCTCGTACTCTGGAAGATGCATATATCATTCAGAAAATGCTCTGCTCATGTCTACAACTTTCCTAACCTTGTCCCTGACAGATTTTTGCACCCTAACCGTAATCGGTGATGGCACTGTCTGTCGCTTACATTATTTAAAGCATTAAATAAGTCACTAATAGCTAACTGACACAATAAATAGGGGATGTAGCATTCTACTGGCAGGGAAGCATGGCCAGACTCAGTCATGAAGGATGACATCATCATCAATTGAGTCAATGAATCATACAATTTGAAGATATTGCACATTATCTCCTCAAGAGGGAGCTTTACAGGTCTCTTCATGGAATGGAGGATTGTTGTTTACATAACTATACAAATATTTACATTATCTTTGGGATTAACACAGATTGTCAATTTAAATTCATTAATTATGTAATTAGATGATCTGTGGCACCAGATTCCAGGTGTCATGGACGATATAATCATTGCTTTATATAAATAATCAAATAATGAGTTCATGTAACATCATCCACTTCCCTAAGGTGGCTCCAAACCAGGCTCATGAACGATGCTCTCGTAATAAATTTAAATATTTTAATTACATAAGTGATATTAGGCTGGTCTATAATAATTGCCTCCCACATCACGTCACCACAATCCACTGATCATGGATTATCTAATGTCCTATTTTAATAATCACATAACAACATAATCAGAGGACGAAATGGTCTGCCATACTCCACACAATTGGCTCCCTGTTGACTCCCATATGATTGTAGGAAACTCCCAGGTTCATCAGATATTTAATCGCAGAGCAGAGTAGTAACATGTTTAAATTCTGAAATGTCATTGTATATGCAGGGTTTTTAGAAGATATCACATAATTAATGTTGGGCGGCTGCCACAAAAGAGATGGACTGAAATCCAATAATCACAAAGTCTACTCTAACAAATGGATTATCACCTTCCTGTAGGAAGTCATCAATGGCAAACTCACCTTTTGATGAATAATTGTGAGTCTTATTTGTCTTTTGTTCCATAGTGTGACTTCTTAGGAGAGAGAGTATTCATAAACAGAAGACTTTGAACTGTTTCTTCACAGACTACGTTCTCTGATGATTATGTAATGTTGAATTTGGTAACCAGTAAAAGCTGTAGGCACACCTCCAGAGGTGTGGCTATGACTTGTTTAGGCGAATCAAATGTTGTCATTAAAAGTTTTAGGAGATAGTTATCTTGGGAGACTGTAATATCCCATGATAACACTTTCTCGAAGCTGCTCTCTGGTCCTAGGCCCATGATACCAGGACACAGAATGATACAGGGTTGCCATCAACATTTATGAACAGCATTATGTCACATTCTAGTGCCCCTCCCACATGCTTAAAGGAGTAAACCCACCGATGAACTAACCTTACAGCCTCAATGAGTTTCTCACAAAAACAAAGGAGGGCTCTTTCTTTTGAGTTCTACATATTTACAGGTCTCTCAAGCTACAACTTGCCTATAGTGACATAAGCATGAAAACGAAAGCATCATTGTGCCATTCAAGTACAATGATGAGTATTTTAAACCTGTTTTCTATGCTTCAATTTTCTAATTTCTAGAATGGAAACAACACAATTAATCGCCTCTACCATAATCTGTTTCCCTTTATTGAAAATAAAATTAACTCCTATGCATCCTCTTACCTTTAGAGGAGCTTGATCCCATGGTTTCTCAGAGTTGTTTAGATTGCATTAGGCTGATGATTAAGGATTTTGAGCAGTGTCTTCTGGTTCTTTCAGTCATTTTGGATTCCTCAATTGACTGTTCTCTATTAAGTCCTGTACCCTGCTTTCTAATATGGTTATTTAGAGTTCTTTAATTTGGTGGTGTGTCATGTAAACAGCCCGACAGTGATCATTAGATGAGATTCCCTGATCAGGTGATTATTGAGTTATTCTATTTTTAAAATCGGTTGTCACTGTGTCCTTAATGGGTCAGTTCTGTTGCAACTTCTCAGAAACTGATGATGCGCAACAGTACAGTTTTTTTTTTTAAACTCGGGTAATCATTAGATTGTTAAAAATCTACTATTGCGTAATCAGTAATCACTGTATAAGGCAATGTCTCCCATTCTCTGGCCACTGCTTCTGGTACCAATCTCCTTCTGTGTCAATCTCACAGCAGCCAAATGACAGATGACAACATCATTACTTACGCAATTAAATAAGTTAATAATTGGATAGTCCTCCATACTTAACTTTCAGAAGACAGAACCAAACTCCAGTGTTTGTCAATGAAGTACTACTTTGATAATTAAATCATGCCATGTGATTAGCTCCCATGGAGGGATGGCCCTACTCCAGCCAAGAAGAACAACATCTTCATCGAATTTAATAATTAATATATAATGAAAAATGATTGAAAAATGACATAGTGGTGCATACTTAAATCCCACATGGAGTAGTCAGACTGATCTCTTCCTGGAATAATGATGTTTTAAAAAATTAAATTGATAATTATTTGAGTGGGCTTTTATATTAACACTGACAAGATGGCACCAAAGTCCTAAACCTATCGCTGATGTAAAGATCTATTTACATAGCTAAATGATGACATATTGAGATGATATTACATCATCAACTCCCAAAATCTGACTCAAATGGGACTTAGGTCCATAACATTACCTGTATATTAAATACGTAAATTAAATGATGAATTATTACTTAATTTCCTAGTTTAACAGTTAAAGAAGTAAGTGTAGTATTAGATGATGTGATGGTCTGGTACAATGGTCTCCCCTAAGGAGGCTCAAAACTCCAGTGATCACTGAATCCATAATGACAGATTTTCATAATTAAATGAATACACATTAAACAAGTGGATGGTGTTTATGCATGAAGCCTAAATGATTGCTCAATACTGAAGAGACATAGAGCTCTTAATCATCGATTTGAACAAAAAAATTAATGAATAAAGAGATATTTACTCACAATTCACCCCTAGAGAGATAACGAAATGATATCAACATTGATTTAAATAAAGTAAGGAAGAAAGAAAGAAAGAATTCACAAGATACAATTTAACACCAACAAGGTGGATCCAGACTCCACTCTTCCTGGAGAAGAAAAAGACAGATTTGAATAATGAAATACTCAGTTAGATAGATCGTCTGCCACACTTGAGTCACACAAGGTGGCACCAAATTTCAGGGATCACAGATTATATAATGAAAGAATTTAATAATTCCATCTTTACATTTGTAAGCCGTTTACCTTTTTCTGTATCATCAATTCCTGGGCAGACTTGGCAGGTATGAAACTGTATGCTGTCATCACGCATTTTTAACATGCCATCAGTTAATCGTCAGATAATCATACTGTCTTGCCTGATGAATTCTGTTGGCCTGACCCCATCACAAGCACCTGAATGTCTTTGTGGTGCGGCAGGACGTGATATAGTGGGCCCAATCCTGGCATAGCAGTAGTAGCCACAATGTTGACAACAGCTGAAAAGATAGCTGCTGCATGGGCATCAATAGCATAGCTGAGAGAGAGATGTTCTTCCATGTTTGAGTCTTCATCCTTTTGCCAGGTCTCGGTGATGGTGCCGACCTCCTAGTTCCACTCCTTCTTCTCATGGTAGATCACAACCTATGTGAAGACGTGAGGAAGAACAGGTAGAAAACAGCCAGACCACCGTGCCGTCCTTGGTGAAGTCCATGTACTTCTCAGAGGGCACCGTGCAACCTTCAGAACTCAATCACCCAGCATCCCTCGTACTCTGGAAGATGCATAGATCATTCAGAAAATGCTCTGCCCATGTCTACAACTTTCCTTACCTTGTCCCTGACAGATTTTTGCACCCTAACCGTAATTGGTGATGGCACTGTCTGTCGTTTACATAATTTAAAGAATTAAATAAGTCACTAATAGCTAACTGTCACAATAAAGAGGTTATGTAGCATTTAACTGGAAGGGAAGCATGGCCAGTCTCCAATCGTGAAGGTCATCATCACCAATTGAAACAATGAAACATCACAGAGTTGAGTCATAAAATTCAACATCATGCACACCTGAGAAATTACTGTAGATCAGAAATTACATTTGTTCCCAGAAACTCAACTTTCTGAATCACACCATTGTTGTGTGTGGTAGATAAATGGTAATAGCACTCTGATCACGTATTGCTGAATGACGATCCCCATCACCTCTTTTAACAGTTTCTAAACTTAGTAAATCATGTAAGAAACCTAATTTTGAATGAGATGTTCATAAATCTAGTTTCAAACTATGAGTTTATCATTTGAATGTCCCCACAAAACATAAAAGGTAACTCAGGATGCACAGTCACTCTGGTCTCAACTTTTCCATCTGGCAGAAAAATTTTCTGTATACGAAACTAGAACTTATGAGAGACACCAGGCTTTAATGTTCACTGCTGCGACCTATTTGTTACCTCTTGAGTGCTTTAAAAAGCTTTACTTTCTATTGATGAGGATGGGGCTGTTACTCTTTAAATCATAGATGTCTCCTTTATCATGTTTTGGAGATAACTGTCTGCACAAGACTGGAGATCGAATGCATTAGCATCCTAATTCAACAGACCTAAGCACATGTACTACCACTTTGGTATATTTTTAGGCGCCACTCCCTAGCTAATACCCTCTAGTCTGTGTTACTTCAGTATATTCAGAATTTGGTAAATATTTGTAACAAACAATTGCGTTTTCTCATCATAGCTTATTGGTGAAGTATTATCCAACACAAGAATGTCATTTATGTATGATTTTAGTGGCCCATGCCTTTAATCCCAGCACTACGAAAGCATAGGAAGGCACATCTCTATGAGCTTGGGGCTAACCTGCTCTTCAGAGCAAGTCCCAGGTCAATTTCCTAACCTTTACAAAGAAACAATTTATTTGAAACAAAAAATCAATAAACCCTGGCACAAAAACATATAAATTAAATAAATATAAAAAAATAAATTAAATTATTGCCATTTGCAGGATATACCAAATTGACTCCAAATGGGGAATCTCCCCCTAGCCTACAGCCATGGGAGAAGGCCCTACCACAAAGGGCAGATTGTGATGACGTCTCTTGGTAGGCTGATCTTCCTAGGGAGTAGATAGGGGATGTGATAGGGGAGAGGGGCATGTGGCAGGTATGAGAGGATGAGAGGGAGAGGGAGCTGGGATCTATAAGTAAAATAAGATCTTTTTATTAAGATTTTTAAAGTACAATATAAATAAATATAAATATATAAAGGAATAAAAAGAATGCCATCTACATTATGTATAAAATTTAATTCATCTTATACTGAAATGTTAGATGTGAAGTTAAGAACATCTTGAATGCACTGGGCAAACTGTGCCCCTCCATGTACTGATACTTCCGTTCCATATTCAGGAAAAGCATGTTGGTGTTGACTACAAAAACGTTTACACACAAAGCTCCCTTATTGAAATGCATTCCTCTATTAAGCCCTAAAATTAGGCAATCACATTCTGCACCCTGATCTGCATAACTCTCTCTAGAGACTACAAGGATCTCATGGAAATTTGAATGAGTCATTAGGTTTCCAACCAGTCTTAGGGAGTCCCTGCCCTCGCCCTGGCCTCTAAATACTATGTTCTTTCATCTTAGGTAGCATTTTTTGCTTACCATTCTATGTCTTCCTGCTCTTCCATGCACCTCATAGTTCACAGCAACACTCACAGCAGAAACAACCAATCCAATGGTGCCTGCTGTGCTATAAAATCAAACCTGCAGCATGGCTCCAAAAAAAATTCCCTGTAAATCTTAGATTGGCCTGTGGGCCTCCAGATTCCCTGATTGGCTAGTGAGTCTTGCTGAGAGTAAATCCTCAATGGTTAATGTTCTAAAGCTAAAACAGAAACATGAATTTCTTATTTATTATTTATTTATTTATTTATTTATTTATTTATTTTGGTTTTTCACACAGGGTTTGGCTGTAGTAATTCCTGTCTTGGAACAAACTTTATAAACCGGGCTGGATAATTCAAAATCTTAATTATTATTATTATGATGAGGAGGACTGAGGATGATTATGATTACAACTATAACTACTAATACTCTTGTCATTTTGTAGTAGATTTTTCTCATTAATTATTTTTTTTTTCTTTAATGATTTTCCAACACAGATTTTCAATACTGGCTGTCCTGGAACTCTATGTGTAGATCAGGCTGCCCAGAATATTAAAAAAATTAAAGAGACTTTAGGAAATAAAAAGTGTTTGTTGTATGGCTTCTTGCTCAGATTAGAAGAACTGCGGATCAATTGGAAATTACATTGTACATATAGACCCCAGTATTTAGAACAGGTAGAAAGAATGAATAGAACCATTAAAGTGGCGTTATCCAATTTAACACTTGAAACTGGCGCTACAAACTGAGTATAACTCCTGACACTAGGCAGGGCCAGGCCGGGGCCTGGGCCATGTCAGCCAGGGCTAAGTCTAGATCAGCCAGGGCTAAGTCCAGAAGGGGCAGGGCCAGAAATCCAAGGGCAAAGGCCAGAAAGGCCAGGGCCAGAACGGCAAGGGCCAGAGCCAGAAAATCCTGTACTAGAACCCAGGACCTGAACGACCAGGGTCAGGGCAAGAAAAGACAGATCCAGAAAGGCCAGTGCTAGTATGGCCAGGGCAAGGCCAGAATGGCCATGGCTTGTATGACCAGGGCCAGGCTCACAACGGCCAGGGCCAGAAATCCAAGGGCAAAGGCCAGAAAGGCCAGCGCCAGATCAACAAGGGCCAGGGCCAGAAAGTCTTTAACCAGAACACAGTACATGAAAGACCAGGTTCAGGGAAATAAAAGCCAGAGCCAGAAAGGCCAGTGCTAGAATGGCAAGGGCAAGGGGTAGAATGGCCAGGGTTTGTACGACCAGGGCCAGGCCAAGAATGGCCAGGGCCAGGCCCAGAACGGCCAGGGCCAGTACGGCAAGAGCCAGAAGGACCTGGGAAAGGGTCAGAATGGCCAGGGTCAGGAACATGGCCAGGGCCAGTGCGAGGGCAAAGGAAAGAACAGCCAGGGCCAGGGTAAGGCCTGGGCAAGGGCCAGGCCAGGGCCTATGCAAGATCAGCCAGGGGTAATTCCAGATCAGCCTGAGCGAAGGCAAGAACGGCCAGGGCCAGAAATCCAAGGGCAAAGGCCAGAAAGGCCAGGGCCAAAACAGCAAAGGCCAGTGCCAGAATGTCGTGTACCAGAACACAGGACCTGAACGACCAGCGCCAGGGCAAGAAAAGCCAGAGTCAGAAAGGCCAGTGCTAGAATGTCCAGAGCAAGGGCTATGCCCAGAATGGACATAGCCAGGGCCAGAATGTCCAGGGCCATAAGTAGCAGGGCCAGATCGTTCAAGGCAGGGCCAGAACAGCAAAGGAAAGAAAGGCCACGGCCAGGGACAGACAGGCCAGGATCAAAGACAGAACAACCATATCCAGTTCCCAAGCAAGAGCTTGGGCCAGGGCAAGAAAGGAAAGGGCCAAGGCCAGGGCCAGGGCCAGGGCCAGGGCCAGATCAGCCAGGGCTAAGGCCAGATCGGCCAGAGTTAGAATCCAAGGGCAAAGGCCAGAAGGGCAAGGGCCAGAATGGCAAGGGCCAGGGCCAGAAAGTCCTGTACCAGAACACAAGACCTGAAGGAACAGGGTCACGGCAAGAAAAGACAGAGACAGAAAGGCCAGTGTTTGAATGGCCACAGCAAGGGCCAGAAATGCCATGGCTTGTACAAACAGGGCCAGGCCCAGAACGCCCAGGGCCAATACGGCAAGAGCCAGAACGACCTGGGTAAGAGTCTGAATGGCCAGGTTCAGGAACATGGCCAGGGCCAGTGCTAGGGCCAAGGACCAAACAGCCAGGGCCAGGACCAAGGCAAGGACCAGGGCCAGAACAGCCAGGGCCAGGTCCAGATCGGCCAGGGCCAGAACGACCAGGGTAATGGCCAGAACTGCCAGGGTCAGGGCCAATATCAGGGCCAGGTCCAGTGTCAGGGCTAGGAACAGAACAGCCAGGGCCAGGGCCAGTGAATGGGCAAAGGCCAAGGTCAGGGCCAGGTTCATGGCCAGGGAAAGAATAGCCAGTGACAGAACCAGGGTGAGAAAACCAGGGCCAGAATGGCCAGGGCCATAACTGCCAGGGCCAGGTCGTTCAAGGCCGGGCCAGAACTGCAAGGGACAGAACGGCCAGATCCAGAATGGACATAGCCAGGGCCAGAACGCCTAGGCCATAACTACTAGGGCCGGTTCGTTCAAGGCTGGTTCAAGGACAGAACAACAAGATCCAGTTCCAGAGCAAGTGCTTGGGCCAGGGCAAGAAGGGAAAGGGCCTGGGCCAGGGCCAGGGCAATGGCCAGGGCAAGGGCCATGCCAGGGCCAGGGCCAAGGCCAGGGCCAGGGCCATGCCAGGACCAGGGCCAGGGCCAGGGCCAGGGCCAGGACCACGGGAAGGGCCAGGGCCAGGGCCAGCGCCAGGGCCAATGCCAGAATGACCAGTGTAAAGGCCTGAACGGCCAGGGCCAGGGTCAATATCAAGGCTGGGTTCAGGGCCAGGGCCAGGGACAGAACATCCAGGGACAGGCCCAGTGACAGGGCAAAGGATAGGGCCAGGGCCAAGGCCAGGGTAAGGGCCAGGGACAGAATGGCCAGGGACAGAATCAGGGTGAGAAAGGCCAGGGCCAGAATGGCAAGGGCCATAACTGCCAGGGCCAGATCGTTCAAGGCTAGGGACAGAACGGCCAGGGACAGAACGGCCAGCGACAGAACGGCCAGGACCAGAATTGCCATGGTCAGTGCCAGAACGTCCAGTGCCATAACTACCAGGGCCAGATCGTTCAATGCCAGGCCAAAACAGCAAGGGACAAAATGGCCATGGCCAGGGACAGACTGGCCAGGTTCCAGGACAGGACAACCAGATCCTATTTCCAGAGCAAATGCTTGGGCCAGGACAAGAAAGGAAAGGGCCAGGGCCAGGACAAGGGAGAGGGCAAGGGCCAGGGCCAGGACCAGGGCCAGGACCAGGGCCAGGGCCAGGACCAGGGCCAGAGCCAGGGCTAGGGCCAAGGTCTGGGCCAGATCAGCCAGGACTAAGTCCAGATCAGCCAGGGCTAAGTCCATAATGGCCAGGGTCAGAAATCCAAGGGCAAAGGCCAGAAAAGGCCAGGGCCAGAACGTCCTGTACCAGAACCCAGGACCTGAACGACTAGGGTCAGGGCAAGAAAAGCCAGAGCCAGAAAGGCCAGTGCTAGAATGTCCAGGCCAAGGGCCAGAATGGCCAAGGCTTGTATGAGCAGGGCCAAGCCCAGAATAGCCAGGGCTAGAAATTCATGGGCAAAGGCCAGAAAGGCCAGGGCCAGAATGGCAATGGCCAGGGACAAAAGTCCTGTACCGGAACCCAGGACCTAAACTACCAGGATCAGGGCAAGAAAAGCCAGATCCAGAAAGGCCAGTGCTAGAATGACCAGGGCAAGTTCCAGAATGTCCATGGATGTAAGACCAGAGACAAGCACAGAATGGCCAGGGCCAGTACGGAAAGAGCCAGAACGACCTGGGTAAGGGTCAGTACAGTCAGGGTCAGGAACATGGCCAGGGCCAGTGAGAGGGCTAAGCATAGAACAGCCAGGGCAAAGGCAAGGCCAGGGCCAGATCTGCCAGGGCTAAGTACAGAACGGACAGGGCCAGAAATCCAAGGGCAAAGGCCAGAACGGCCAGGGCCAGTACGGCAAGAGACAGAATGACCTGGGTAAGGGTCAGAATGGCCAGGGTAAGGAACATGGCCAGGGCCAGTGAGAGGGCCAAGCATAGAATAGCCAGGGCAAGGGCGAGGGCAAGGTACAGACCAGGGCAAGAACAGCCAGGGCCAGGGCCAGTTCGGCCAGGGCCAGAAAGACCAGGGTAATGGCCAGAACTGCCAGGGTCAGGGCCAATATCAGGGCCAGGTCCAGTGTCAGAGCTAGGAACAGAACAGCCAGGGCCAGGGCCAGTGAATGGGCAAAGGCCAAGGTCAGGGCCAGGTTCATGGCCAGGGAAAGAATAGCCAGTGACAGAACCAGGGTGAGAAAACCAGGGCCAGAATGGCCAGGGCCATAACTGCCAGGGCCAGGTCGTTCAAGGCCGGGCCAGAACTGCAAGGGACAGAACGGCCAGATCCAGAATGGACATAGCCAGGGCCAGAACGTCTAGGGCCATAACTACTAGGGCCGGTTCGTTCAAGGCTGGAAAGGCAGGGCCAGGGACAGACAAGGCCAAGTTCAAGGACAGAACAACAAGATCCAGTTCCAGAGCAAGTGCTTGGGCAGGGCAAGAAAGGAAAGGGCCTGGGCCAGGCCAGGGAATGGCAATGGCCAGGGCAGGGCCAGGGCAAGGGACAGGGCCAGGGCCAGGGCCATGGCCAGGGCCAGGGCCAGATACCCAATGCCAGAACGACCAGTGTGAGGGCCTGAACGGCCAGCCAATATCAGGGCCAGGGCCAGGGACAGAACATCCAGGGACAGGGCCAGGGGACCAGGGCCAAGGCGCCAGGGCCAACAGAATGGCCAGGGAAGAACCAGGGTGAAAAGTAGGGGCCAGAATGGCAAGGGCCATAACTGCCAGCCAGACTGCCAGGGACAGAGGCAGGACCAGAATTGCCATGGTCAGCGCCAGAACGTCCAGTGCCATAACTCAGGGCCAATCCCGGGCCAAAACAGCAAGGGACAGAACATCCAGGGACAGACCGCCAGGTTCAGGACAGAACCACCAGATCTAGAGAGAAAATGCTTGGGCCAGGGCAAGGAGAGGGCAAGGTCCAGGGCCACCAGGGCCCAAGGTCTGGGCCAGATAAGGGCCAGGGACAGAATAAGTCCATAATGCCAGGGTCAGATATCCATGGGCAATGGCCAGAAAGGCCAGGGCCAGAAAGTCCATTACCAGGGGACCAGACTAGGTCAGGGCAAGAAAAGCCAGAGCCAAAATGCCAGTGCCCAGGGCCCAGAATGGCCAAGGCTTGTATGACCAGCGGCCCAGAACGGCCAGGGCTAGAAATCCAAGGTCTAAGGCCAGAAAGGCCAGGGCCAGAATGGCAATGGCCAGGGACAAAGTCCGGTACCAGAACCCAGACCTAAACCCAGGACCAGGGCAAGAAAAGCCATGAAAGGCCAGTGCTAGAATGCCAGAAGTTCCAGTGCCATGGAAAGACTGGCCAGGGCCAGATCGACCTTCAATGCCAGGCCAAAAACAGCAAGGGACAAAATGGCCATGGCCAGGGACAGAAAAGCCAGGTTCCAGGACAGGACAACCAGATCCTATTTCCAGAGCAAATGGCCAGGGCCAGGACAAAGAAAGGAAAGGGGCCAGGGCCAGGGACAGAGGGGAATGGCCAGGGCCAGGGCCAGGGCCAATACCAGGGCCACAGGAGGGCCAGGGCCAGGACCAGGGCCAGGGCCAGGGGCAAAGGGCCAGATCCAGGACCAGGTCTGGGCCAGGGAAAGAATAGCCAGGGACAGAACCAGGGTGAGAAAACCAGGGCCAGAATGGCCAGGGCCATAACTGCCAAGGCCAGATCTTTCAAGGCCAGGGTCAGAAATCCAAGGGACAGTCCAGAAAAGGCCAGGGCCAGAACGTCCTGTACCAGAACCCAGACCTGAACGACCAGGGCCAGGGCAAGATCCAGTTCCAGAAAGCCAGGGCCAGAAAGGCCAGTGCCAGAATGTCCAGGACCAAGGGCCAGAATGGCCTAAACGGCCAAGGCCAGGGTCAATATCAAGGAGGGCAGGGCCAGGGCCAAGCCAGGCAGAACAGGACAAAGGGGGCTAGAAATTCCAGGGACAAATGGCCAGCCAGAATAGGCCAGGGCCAGAATGGCAATGGCCAGGGCCAAAAGTCCAGTACCGGAACCCAGGTTAAACTACCAGGATTCAGAGCAAGTGGGGCAAAGAAAGCCAGAGGACAAGGGACCAGAAAGGCCAGTGCTAGGGCCAAGTCAATGGGCCAGGGAGAGGGCAAGTTCCAGAATGTCCAAACTACCAGGTCAGGGCAAGACCAGATCCAGAAAGGCCAGTGCAGAATGGCCAGGGCAAGTTCCAGAATGGCCATGGATAGAAGACGGGACAAAGAAAAGGCCAGAACAGAAAGACCTGAACGACCTGGGTAAGGGTCAGAACAGTCAGGGTCAGGAACATGGCCAGGGCCAGTGAGAGGGCCAAGCATAGAACAGCCAGGGCAAAGGCAAGGCCAGGGCCAGATCTGCCAGGGCTAAGTACAGAACGGACAGGGCCAGAAATCCAAGGGCAAAGGCCAGAACGGCCAGGGCCAGTACGGCAAGAGACAGAATGACCTGGGTAAGGGTCAGAATGGCCAGGGTAACAGAACGGACAGGGCCAGGGCCAGTGTCAGGGCCAGGGCAAGAGAGGCAAGCATAGAATAGCCAGGGCAAGGGCGAGGGCAAGGTACAGACCAGGGCAAGAAGGGCCAGGGCCAGCCAGGGCCAGGGCCAGTTCGGCCAGGGCCAGAAAGACCAGGGTAATGGCCAGAACTGCCAGGGTCAGGGCCAATATCAGGGCCAGGTCCAGTGTCAGAGCTAGGAACAGAACAGCCAGGGCCAGGGCCAGTGAATGGACAAAGGCCAAGGTCAGGGCCAGGTTCATGGCCAGGGAAAGAATGGCCAGGGACAGAACCAGGGTGAGAAAACCAGGACCAGAATGGCCAGGGCCATAACTGCCAGGGCCAGATGGTTCAAGGCCGGGCTAGAACTGCAAGGGACAGAACGGCCAGATCCAGAATGGACATAGCCAGGGCCAGAACGTCTAGGGCCATAACTACTAGGGCCCGTTCATTCAAGGTCGGGCCAGAACAGCAAGTGACAGAAAGGCAAGGCCAGGGACAGACAAGGCCAAGTTCAAGGACAGAACAACAAGATCCAGTTCCAGAGCAAGTGCTTGGGCAGGGCAAGAAAGTAAAGGGCCGGGGCCAGGGCCAGGGAAATGGCAAGGGCCAGCGCCAGGGCCAGGGCAAGGAACAGGGCCAGGCCAGGGCCATGGCCATACCCCGCCCAGGGCCAGATACGCCAATGCCAGAACGACCAGTGTGAGGGCCTGAACGGCCAGGGCCACGGCCAATATCAGGGCTGGTTCTAGGGCCAGGGCCAGGGACAGAACATCCAGGGACACGCTGACAGGGCAAAGGACAGGGACAGGGCAAAGGCCTTGTTCAGGGCCATGGACAGAATGGCCAGGGAGAGAACCAGGGTGAAAAAGGCCAGGGCCAGAATGGCAAGGGCCATAACTGCCAGGGCCAGACTCTTCAAGGCCAGGGACAGAGCCCGGGCCAGGACTAGAATTGCCATGCTCAGCGCCAGAACGTCCAGTGCCATAACTACCAGGGCCAGTCATTCAATCCCGGGCCAAAACAGCAAGGGACAGAACGGCCATGGCCAGGGACAGACCGGCCAGGTTCAAGGACAGAACCACCAGATCTAGTTCCAGAGAAAATGCTTGGGCCAGGGCAAGGGAGAGGGCAAGGTCCAGGACCAGGGCTAGGGCCAAGGTCTGGGCCAGATAAGCCAGGGCTAAGTTCAGAACAGCCAGGGCTAAGTCCATAATGGCCAGGGTCAGAAATCCAAGGGCAAAGGCCAGAAAGGCCAGGGCCAGAAAGTCCATTACCAGGACTCAGGACCTAAACGACTAGGGTCAGGGCAAGAAAAGCCAGAGCCCAAAATGCCCGTGCTAGAATGTCCAGGGCAAGGGCCAGAATGGCCAAGGCTTGTATGACCAGCGCCAAGCCCAGAACGGCCAGGGCTAGAAATCCAAGGTCTAAGGCCAGAAAGTCCAGGGCCAGAATGGCAATGGCCAGGGCCAAAAGTCCGGTACCAGAACCCAGGACCTGAACTACCAGGGTCAGGGCAAGGAAAGCCACTGCCAGAAAGGCCAGTGCTAGAATGGCCAGGGCAAGGTCCAGAATGGCCATGGATGTAAGACCAGGACAGGCCCAGAACGGCCAGGGCCAGGGCACGGAAAGAGCCAGTACGACCTGGGTATGAGTCAGAACGGCCAGGGTCTGGAACATGGCCAGGGCCAGTGAGAGGCCAAGCATAGAACAGCCAGGGCAAGGGCCAGGGCCAGGGCCAGAAATTCCTGTACCAGAACCCAGGACATGAACGACCAGGGTCAGGGGCGAGAAAAGCCAGAGCAAGAAAGACCAGTGCTAGAATGTCCAGGGCAAGGGGCCAGAATGGCCATGGCTTGTATGACCAAGGCTAGGCCCAGAACGGCCAGGGCCAGAAATCCAAGGGCAAAGGCCAGAAAGGCCAGGGCCAGAACATACAGGGCCAGGGCCAGATCGGCCAGGGACAGAACGACCAGGGTAAGGGCCTGAACGGCCAGAGCCAGGGCCAATATCAGGCTGGGTCCAGGGCCAGGGCCAGGGCCAGAACATCCAGGGACAGGGCCAGTGACAGGGCAAAGGGCAGGGCCAGGTCCAGTACCAGGTTCAGGGTCAGGGACAGAATGGCCAGGGACAGAAACAGGGTGGAAAGGCCAGGGACAGAATGGCAAGGGCCATAACTGCCAGGGTCAGATCTTTCAAGGCCAGGGACAGAACAGCCAGGGACAGTTCGGCCAGGACCAGAATTGCCATGGTCAGGGCCAGAACGTCCAGTGCCATACTATCAGGGCCAGATCGTTCATGACCGAGCCAAAACACCAAGGGACAGAACGGACAGGGACAGGGACAGACCGGCCAGGTTCAAGGACAGAACAACCAGATCCAGTTCCAGAGCAAGTGCTTGGGCCAGGGCAAGAAATGAAAGGGCCAGGGCCAGGGCCAGGGAGAGGGCCAGGACCCGATTGGCCAGTGCCAAACGACCAGGTTAATGGACTAAACAGCCAAGGCCAGGGCCAATATCAGGGCTGGGTCCAGGGCCAGGGCCAGCACAGATCAGCCAGGCATAGGGCCAGTGACAGGAAAAAGGCCAGTGTCAGGTCCAGGGCCAGGATCAGGGCCAGGGACAGAATGGCCTTGGACAGAACCAGGGTGAGATAGGCCAGGGCCAGAATGGCCAGGGCCAATACTGCCAGGGTCAGATCGTTCAAGGCCAGGGCCAAAACGAACAGGGAAAGAAAGGCCACGGCCAGGGACACAACGGCCAGGTTCAAAGACAGAACAACCAGACCCAGTTCCAGAGCAAGTGCTTGGGCCAGGGTAAGAAAGGAAATGGCCAGGGCCAGGGCAAGGGACAAGGCCAGGGACATGGCCATGGCCAGATCAGCCAGGGTTAAGTCCAGATCAACTAGGGCTAAGTCCAGAACGGCAAGGGCCATAAATCCAAGGGCCAGTGCCAGAAAGTACTGTACCAGAACCCAGGACCTAAACGACCAGGGTCAGGGCAAGAAAAGCCAGATCCTGAAAGGCCAGTGCTAGAATGGCCAGGGCAAGTTCCAGAATGGCCATGGATGTAAGACCAGGGCTAGTCCCAGAATGGCCAGGGCCATTACAGCAAGAGCCAGAACTACCTGGGTAAGGGTCAGAATGGCCAGAGTCAGGAACATGGCCAGGGCCAGTGGGAGGGTCAAGGATAGAACATCATAGCCAGGCCAGGGACACTGCCAGGGACAGGGACAGGGACAGGGACATGGGGACAGGGTCAGATCATCCAGGGCTAAGTACAGAACGGCCAGGGCCAGAAATAAAGGACAAAGGCCAGAAATGCCAGGGCCAGAATGGCAAGGGCCAAGGCCAGACAGTCCTGTACCAGAACCCAGGACCTGAAGGAACAGGGTCATGGCAAGAAAAGACAGAGACAGAAAGGCCAGTGTTTGAATGGCCAGAGCAAGGGCGAGAAATGCCATGGATTGTACGACCAGGGCCAGGGTCAGTACGTCCAGGGCCAATACGGCAAGAGCCAGAACGACCTGGGTAAGGGTCTGAATGGCCAGGTTCAGGAGCACTGCCAGGGCCAGTGCTAGGGCCAAGGACCAAACAGCCAGGGCCAGGGCCAAGGCAAGGGCCAGGGCCAGGGCCAGAACAGCCAGGGCCAGGTCCAGATCGGCCAGGGCCTGAACGAGCAAGGGTAATGGTCAGAACTGCCAGGGTCAGGGTTGGGCTATAGGGCAGGTCAGTGTAGAGCTAGAAAGATCAGCTAGGGCTAGGGCCAGTGAATGGGCAAAGGCCAAGGTCAGGGCCAGGTTATGGCCAGGGAAAGAATGGCCAGGGACAGAACCAGGGTGAGAAAACCATGGCCAGAATGGCCAGGGCCATAACTGCCAGGGCTAGATCGTTCAAGGCCGGGCCAGAACTGCAAGGGACACACCGCCAGATCCAGAATGGACATAAAGCCAGGGCCAGAACATCAGGGCCATAACTACTAGGGCCAGTTTGTTCAGGCCGGCCAGAACAGCAAGGGACACAGAAAGGGTGAGGCGGGGACAGACAAGGCTAGGTTCAAGGACAGAACAACAAGATCCAGTTCCAGAGCAAGTGCTTAAATAGACAAGAAAGAAAAGGGTCAGGGCCGGGGCCAGGGCCAGTGCCATACCGCCCAGGGCCAGATCGGCCAATGCCAGAACGACCAGTGTAAGGGCCTGAACGGCCAGGGCCAGGGCCAATATCAGGGCTGGTTCCAGGGCCAGGGCCAGGGACAGAACATCCAGGGACAGGGCCTGTGACAGGGCAAAGGACAGGGCCAGGGCCAAGGCCTGGTTCAGGGCCATGGACAGAATGGCCAGGGAGAGAACCAGGGTGAAAGGCCAGGGCCAGAATGGCAAGGGCCATAACTGCCAGGGCCAGATCGTTCAAGGCTAGGGACAGAACGGCCAGGGACAGAACGGCCAGGAACAGAACGGCCAGGACCAGAATTGCCATGGTCAGGGCCAAAACGTCCAGTGCCATAACTACCAGAGCCAGTCATTCAATCCCGGGCCAAAATAGCAATGGACAGAACGGCCAGGGCCAGGGACAGACCGGACAGGTTCAAGGACAGAACAACCAGATCCAGTTCCAGATCAAATGCTTGGGCCAGGGCAAGGGAGAGGGCAAGGGCCAGGGCCAGGACCAGGGCCAGGACCAGGGTCAGGGCCAGGGTGAGGGCTAGGGCCAAGGTCTGGGCCAGATAAGACAGTGCTAAGTCCAGATCAGCCAGGGCTAAGTCCATAATGGCCAGGGTCAGAAATCCAAGGGCAAAGGCCAGAAAGGCCAGGGCAGAAAGTCCTGTACCAGAACCCAGGACCTAAACGAATAGGGTCAGGGCAAGAAAAGTCAGAGCCCAAAATGCCCGTGCTAGAGTGTCCAGGGCAAGGGCCAGAATGGCCAAGGCTTGTATGACCACGGCCAAACCCAGAATGGCCAGGGCTAGAAATCCAAGGGCAAAGGCCAGAAAGGCCAGGGCCAGAATGGCAATGGCCAGGGCCAAAAGTCCTGTACCAGAACCCAGGACCTGTACTACCAGGGTCAGGGCAAGGAAAGCCACTGCCAGAAAGGCCAGTGCTAGGATGTCCACGGCAAGGTCCAGAATGGCCATGGATGTAAGACCAGGGACAGCCCCAGAACGGCCAGGGTCAGTACGAAAAGAGACAGAACGACCTGGGTATGGGTCAGAATGGCCAGGGTCAGGAACATGGCCAGGGCCAGTGAGAGGGCCAATCATAGAACATCCAGGGCCAATCATAGAACAGTTCAAGGCCGGGCCAGAACTGCAAGTGACAGTACGGCCAGATCCAGAATGGACATAGCCAGGGCCAGAACATCTAGGGCCATAACTACTAGGGCCAGTTCGTTCAAGGCTGGGCCAGAACAGCAAGTGAAAAAAGGCAGGGCCAGGGACAGACAAGGCCAGGTTCAAGGACAGAAAAACAAGATCCAGTTCCAGATCAAGTGCTTGGGCCAGGGCAAGAAAGGAAAGGGCGGGGGCAGGGCCAGGGATATGGCCAGGGCCAGGGCCATGCCAGGGCCAGGGCCAGGGCCAGGGCCATACCTCCCAGGGGCAGTTCAGCCAATGCCAGAAAGACCAGTGCAAGGGCCTGAACGGCCAGGGCCAAGGCCAATATCAGGGCTGGGTCCAGGGCCAGGGACAGAACATCCAGGGACAGGGCCAGTGACAGGGCAAAGGACAGGGCCAGGGCCAAGGCCAGGTTCAGTGCCAGGGACAGAATGGCCAGGGAAAGAACCAGGGTGAGAAAGGCCAGGGCCAGAATAGCAAGGTCCACAACTGCCAGGGCAAGATCGTTCAAGGCTAGGGACAAAACGGCCAGGGACAGAATGGCCAGGACCAGATTTGCCATGGGCAGGGTCAGAAAGTCCAGTGCCATAACTAACAGGACCAGATCATTCAATGCCGGGCCAAAACAGCAAGGGACAGAACGGACAGGGCCAGGGACAGACAGGCCAGGTTTAAGGACAGAACATCCAGATCCAGTTCCAGAGCAAGTGCTTGGGCCAGGGCAAGAAAGGAAAGGGCCAGTGTCAGGGCCAGGTCAAGGGAGAGGGCCAGGGACAGATCCAGGTCCAGGGCCAGGTCCAGGGCCAGGGCCAGGGCCAGGGCCAGGACCAGATAGCCAGGGCCAGAACAACCAGGGTAATGGCCTGAATGGCCAGGGTGAGGGCCTATATCAGGGCTGGGTCCAGGGCCAGGGCCAGGACAGAACAGCAAGGCATAGGACCCGTGACAGGGCAAAAGCCAGGGCCAGGGCCAGGTCCAGTGCCAGGATCAGGGCCAGGGACAGAATGGCCTGGGACAGAACTAGGTGATAGGCCAGGGCCAAAATGGCCAGGGCCATAACCCAAAGGGCTGGGGATCGCTCTCAAAGGGACAGAAAGGCCACGGCCAGGGACACACCGCAAGGTTCAAAGACTGAATAACCAGACCCAGCCCCAGAAAGCAAGTGCTTGGGCCAGGGTAAGAAAGGAAACGGACAGGGCCAGGGCTAGGGGGCCAAGGCTAGGGACATGGGCTATGGCCAGACTGTGCCAGGTTGGGTCCAAGATCAACTAGGCTAAGTCCAGAAACGGCAAGGTTACAAATCCAAGGGCCAGTGCTGTAGTACAGTACCAGAACCAGGACCTGCAATGACCAGGGTCAGCAAGAAAAGCCAGATCCTGAAAGGCCAGTGCTGTATTTATTAGGGCAAGGTCCCAGAATGGCCATGGGATGTAAGACCAGGCTGTGTCCTAGAATGGGTTAGGCCAGGTAAGAGCCAGAACCACTCTGCAGGGCCGAATGGCCAGAGTCAGGAACATGGCCAGGGCCAGTGGGAGGCCCAAGGATAGAACAGCCAGAGCCACCAAGCACAGGGACAGGGAAAGTGGGATAGGGACATGGGCACAAGGTCAGACTCACCAGTGCTATACAGAACGGCCAGCCAGAAATAAAGGACAAAGGCCAGAAATGCCAGCCCTAGAATGGCAAGGGCCACACCAGACAGTCCCAGTACCAGAAACCTAAGACCTGAATGAACAGGGTCACAGCAAGAAAAGACAGAGACAGAAAGGCCAGTGTTTCTGAATGACCAGAGCAATGGCCAGAAATGCCATGGCTTGTACTTAATTAGGGCCAGGCCAGACCGCCAGGGCTAATACAGCAAGAGCCAGAAATCCACCTAGGTAAGGCCCTGGAACGTCATTGTGTCTGTGAACATAGCCAGGCCAGCGCTGCGTCCAAGGACCCTGAAGAGCCAGGGCCAGGGGCCAGGCAAGGGCCAGGGCCAGGGTTAGGAACAAGCCAGGCCAGGTTTCTCCAGATAGTAACAGGGCCAGAGAAGGCACCAGGGCAATGGCCAGAACGCCCAGGGCCAGGGGCACAGGCAGTCTAGTGTCAGGCCAGGGACAGAACAGCAAATAGGGCCAGTGACAGGCAAAGCGGCCAGGGCCTGGGTCTAGGGCCAGGTTTAGGACCAGGGACAGAATGGACAGGGACAGAACTAGGCAAGAAAAGCCACAGCCAGAAAGGCCAGTGCTAGAATGTATAGAGCAAGGGGGCCATGTCCAGAATGGACAGTAGCCAGGGCCAGAATGTCCAGGGCCATAACTAGCAGGCCAGATCGCCCAGAGGCAGGGCCAGAACAGCATGGGAAAGGCTGAGTCAGGGACAGACCGGCCAGGTTCAAAGACAGAACAACCATATCCAGTTCCAGAGCAGTGCTTGGGCCAGACAAGAGAAAAGGGTCCGGGGCCAGGGTCTGGGGGCAGGGCCAGGCCCAGGTTCAGGGGACAGTGACAGGGACAGGGGCCAGATCATCCATGGCTAATTCCAGAATGGCCAGGGCTAGGAAATCCCAAGGACAAAGGCCAAAAAGGACAGGGGCCAGAATGGCAAGGCCAGGGCTTAAGTCCTGTACCAGAAACCAGGACCTGAACTAACAGGGTCATTGCAAGCCAGATCCAGAGAAGGCCAGAGCTAGAATACCCAGGGCAAGGTCCAGAATATCCATGGATGTAAGACCAGGGCCAGCCCCAGAACAGCCATTGTCAGTACGGGAAAGAGCCAGAGGACCTCAGTAAGAGGTCAGAATGGCCAGGGTCAGGTATGGCCAGGGCCAGTGAGAGGGCCAAGCATAAAATAGCCAGGGCAAGGGCGAGGGCAAGGTCCAGACCAGGGCAAGAACAGCCATGGCCAGGTCCAGATCAGCCAGGGCCAGAAAGACCAGGGTAATGGCCAGAACTGCCAGTGTCAGGGCCAATATCAGGGCCAGGTCCAGTGTCAGAGCCAGGGCAAGGTCCAGAGCCAGGGCCAGATCAGCCAGGGCTAAGTTGAGAACGGCCAGGGCCAGAAATCCAAGGGCAAAGGCCAGAACGGCAAGGGTCAGGCGGCAGGGCCAGGGCCAGAAAGTCTTTTACCAGAACGCAGGACCTGAAAGACCAGGTTCAGGGCAAGCCAGAGCCAGAAAGGCCAGTGCTAGAATGTGCAGGGCAAGGGCCAGAATGGCCATGGCTTGTCGACAAGGCCAGGCCCAGAACGGCCAGGGACAGGCCCAGAATGGCCAGGGCCAGTACGGCAAGAGCCAAACGACCTGGGTAAGTGTCAGAACGCCAGGGTCAGGAACATGGCCTGGGCCAGGGCCAGGACCAAGGACAGAACAGCCAGGGCCAGGGCCAGGGCAAGGGCCAGGGCCAGGGCCAGGGCCAGGGCCAGGGCCAGGGCCAGATCGGCCAGGGCCAGAACGACCAGGGTAAGGGCCTGAACAGCCAGGGCCAGGGCCAAAATCAGGGCTGGGTCCAGGGCCAAGGCCAGGGCCAGAACATCCAGGGACAGGGCCAGTGACAAGTCCAGGGCCAGGGCCAGGGCCAAGGCCAGGTTCAGGGCCAGGGACAGAATGGTCAGGGACAGAAACAGGGTGAGAAATGCCAGGGCCCTAATGGCAAGGGCCATAACTGCCAGGGCCAGATCATTCAAGGTCAGGGACAGAACGGCCAGGGACAGAACGGCCAGGACTTGATTGCCATGGTCAGGGCCAGAACGTCCAGGGCCAGATCGTTCCAGCCCGGGCCAAAATAGCAAGGGACAGAACGGACAGGGCCAGGGACAGACCGGCCAGGTTCAAGGACAGTACAACCAGATCCAGTTCCAGAGTAAGTGCTTGGGCCAGGGCAAGAAAGGAAAGGGCCTGGGACTGGGCGAGGCCAGGACCAGGGCCAGCCAGATCGGCCATGGCCAGAACGACCAGAGTAATGGCCTAAACAGCCTGGGCCAGGGCCACTATCAGGGCTGGGTCCAGGGCCAGTGCCAGGACAGTACATCCAGTTATAGGGCCAGTGACAGGGCAAAGGCCAAAGCCAGGTCCAGGGCCAGGATCAGGGCCAGGGACAGAACGGCCATGTCCAGAATGGACATAGCCAAGGCCAAATGTCAGGGCCATAACTACCAGGGCCAGATCGTTGAAGACCGGGCCAGAACAGCAAGGAACAGAAAGGCCACAGCCAGGGACAGACCACCCAGGTTCAAAGACAGAACAACCAGATCCAGTTCCAGAGGAAGTGCTTGGGCCAGGACAAGAAGGAAAGGGCCAGGGCCAGGAAAAGGGCCATATTAGACTGGACTAAGTCCAGATCAGCCAGGGCTAAGTCCAGAAGGGCGAGGGCCAGAAATCCAAAAAGGCCAGAAGGCCAGGGCCAGAACAGCAAAGCCAGTGCCAAAAGTCCTGTACCAGAACACAGGACCTGAACAACCAGGGTCAGAGCAAGAAAAGCCAGAGCCAGAAAGGCCAGTGCTAGAATGTCCAGAGCAAGGGCCATGTCCAGAATGGACATAGCCCGGGCCAGAATGTCCAGGGCAATAACTAGCAGGGCCAGATCGTTCAAGGCAGGGCCAGAATAGGAAGGGACAAAAGGCCACGGCCAGGGACAGACTGGCCAGGTTCTAAGACAGAACCATATCCAGTTCCAGAGCAAGTGCTTGGACAAGGGCAAGAAAGGAAAGGGCCAGGGCCAGGGCCAGGGCCAGGTTCAGGGACAGGGCCAGAGCCAGGGACAGTTACAGGGACAGGGACAGATCATCCAGGGCTAAGTCCAGAACGGCCAGGGCCATAAATCCAAGGACAAAGGCCAGAAATGCCAGGGCCAGAATGTCAAGGGTCAAGGGCAGAAAGTCCTGTACCAGAACCCAGGACCTGAACGACGAGGGTCAAGGCAAGAAAAGCCAGAGACAGAAAGGCTAGTGTTTGAATGGCCAGAGCAAGGGCCAGAAATGCCATGGCTTGTACAGCCAGGGCCAGAGCAAAGAAC
>NW_026126944.1:0-70807 GCF_943737965.1 Phodopus roborovskii | reverse complement strand
TTGTTCATATATTCATGAGAAAAATTGATCTCCAATTCTCTTTTATATTTCCCACAACATAGGAAAGCCTTGCTGAAGTGAGGTTTATGATCTCGCGTTATCGGGCAGAGTGGCTATGATCCATTGAATTATTGAAATTGGAATCCCCAAGTCTCTCAACCTGTTGCAATATCCACATTGTTAGGGCTATCCAGAAAGCCACTTTCCACTGTACCCTGTTTCAGGTTAAAGGTATATGATGTAGTAACATCTGACATAAATTATGTATGAATATTTAAAATAAAAAGCCTGAATGCATGGATATCTGTGTACCTGTGGCATCATAAAATAAATTGGGTAAAGTTTCTTGTGTTTTTATATCATGGAATAAGTTGAGAAGTAACATTTTCTAACTCTTCTTTGAAAAGGCTGGTAAATCTCCAATGTTAAAACAATGTATCATTCAGATTTTTATTCATTTATTTATTTAAATCCTTACTTATTTTTTTGGTTGTGAGGCTTGTAATGATTCATTTTATTTCACTATGCGTGAGGTTCTATATTCAAATTGTTCATGTGGTGTTGATTGAACTTTGGTAAGTGGTACCTATCAAGATATATATTCCCACTTTGGATGAAGTATTTTTAAAGTATTTCTTATGGTTCTGTGGTTTTCCTCTATTGATTATGTCTCCTTTTAATTTCTGATTTTATTAACTGTTATATTTTCTCTCTCTCTCTCTTAGTTTTGTCTGTATAGTTGATTTTCACACAAAATCAAATATGTTTTTCATTCAATAATTGTATTTTTCTTTGTTTCTAATTTATTAATTTTAACTGTGATTCAATAGTTTCTTCCTGTTTAATCTTCTTGGGTATGTTTCCTCATCATGTCTTTTGGCATATATATTAAGAATTGACATGTCATATCAGTGTTTGCCGTTGAATATGGATTGTTCTGCCCACCATCTCTTTTGAAATTAATTTTTGTTTTTAACTCTATTTTGGTAGATGCAGAATTTGCTCAAGAACCTTACTTGCAAAGACTAGTAAATATATCTTGGAAGTAAATGCTACAAGAAATGGAATCAGCTAGAGATGAGGAGGGTCAAAAGGGAGAGTAGTGTGGGAAGAAAATTAAACAAGGAAAGCACATAATCATAAGTATATAAAGATACCACTTATGAAACCCAATACTCTGTATTTAAACTAAATTAAAATATGAAATTAATGGTCATTGAATTAGATCATTGGATAGTGGCACTTTATACCAAATTCCAGTGACACAAAAATGTTTCCTTGATTGGTAAAGCCTGGAAGATAGCACATGTACAGGCATGTGTTTGATCAAAAAAAAAAAAAAAAAAGAAAAATGTAAATTAAAGCTACACAAGAAAAAAATACTTTTAACTAAAAATATAAATTAGGATTAGGAGTTTAGAGCTATATCAGAGGAAAGAATATATAACTGCTATTGCCAAATACCTGTGTTCACCCTTCCCAGTATCCATGCCTGGTGGCTTACAACCTCCTATAACTCCAACTCCATGTAATCCAGTGTCTTTTAGGCTAAACTGCAAAAGCAGTCACCTTCACGTTGCATACATTAATACAGACACAATTCACATAATGAAAGCAAATATATGTATTAAAATGTAATTAAAAAATAAACTCAACACGGTATTACAGTAAAATCATGCTGGATTTGGAAATATTATGGGAATAAAACCATTTCCAGGGCCCAGTATAGAGGACCTGAGTAAAATATTTGAGATTCATGGTGGAGAGAATAGGCTTTTAAAAGTTGTTTTCTGGTCTACACACACACCCATACCCACCCACACACACACACACACACACACACACACACACACACACACACACAAACACACACACACACACACACACACACACAAACACACACACACACACACACACAAAACACACTGGGAATGTGAATACATCCAAACACTTGACCTGATGCTTATTACACTGGGCATTTGTGGAGAAATGGATAACCAGTCAGGAAAGAGGGAAAAAAATCCCAATATTATTGTGCACATGACAGTCACAATGCAAACATGTTTTCACCTAGTAAAAAATGCAAAGAATTTCTTAGGGAAGGCTTTAAGAGTAGAAAGCAAAATTAAGACACAAATGACATATTTTATTTATCATTTGGAGGGATAAATAAAACATATTTGCTGATGGGTCTTTTTGTGCTTTTCCAGAATTTGTTTCACTGTGAATCCCAGGCTGTCCTGGAGATGATTTTGTAGACCCCAACCTACATTCAAACAGAAAGAATTCCCTCTGCCTCCTGAATGTTGAGATTAGAAAGGCCTTTGTCACACACTTACAGCTAGTGTCCTTTATAACATTTTTATAATATTAATGTTCTATAATTAACAAGGGAAATAATAGCACCCAGTAAAACCATGTGTTACCTAATAGTAATAATTGATTTATTGATTCACCCTCATCTTAGGCAACCTGGCCCCTGTTCCCACTCCCAAAACTCCTCTTCCTGCCTTGGTGGTTTCTCCTCTAGCACCTGACTGTCACTCCACACATGTCCTCTCCAGGGCCTGTTTCTTTTTAGGGAACTTTTCCAGACTTCACAGGCCTCTCATGTCTCAAGTCTTTCCATGCCCTGGAGTCGATCTTCTCTGCTTTCCAGATAAGCTTCACTTCCCTCCTGGATCTGTTTTTAAGAGATGATCCATCTACACTGACATCCTAAATCTGTCAAGTTGGAAGGTAAGCCTTGCATTCATTAAGTGACTCCATAAGAAGTGTAGCAAAGGCCATGAGGAGCTGGGCCAATGGAACCCCCTATGTCCCCGGTTGAAAGGGTTCCAACTGCAGAGCCAGGTTCTAAACTTCTTCCCTCCTCTTTATTAGAAAGCAACTACGCCAATTTTCTCTCTCTTTCTATTTCTGCCCCCATTGTTTGACATCTACCACTGCCCTTCAGTCCCTTTCCCAATAAACTCCTGTAGGTTGTTTGGAGTTTGTTGGATCCAGTATCATCACTCAATGCAGCATAAAGTATGATATTAACAATTAATAATAATAATAATAATAATAATAATAATAATAATAATAATAATCTGTAGAAGAACTAACTGTTAGTAGTGAATCTCTTTGCCTAGCAACATTGTTCAGGTTAGGAGAATTTCTTCCTCTTCCAGAGGACTGGACTTCTATTTCTAACACCCAAACCTGGTGTCTCAAAACCACCAGAAAGAAAGCTCCTGGTGATGATGATTTCTCCTTATCTCCATGGACACTTGGATGTGTATGTACATATGTGTACATAATTCAGGGTAGCACACACACACACACACACACACACACACACACACACACATAGGGTTTCTCTTTGTATCCTTGATGTTCTTCAACTCAGAGATCTACCCGCTCTATATCCAGAGTGTGAGTTTACAGTCTTGAAACATCATTGCTTAGCTAAATTCTCTCTCTCTCTCTCTCTCTCTCTCTCTCTCTCTCTCTCTCTCTGTTCTTTCTCTTTCTCCGTTTTTTTTTAATTCTTTGTTTTTGTTTTATTTTGTGTTGTTTAGTTTTTGATATAGGGTTTTGCTGTGGCTTTGGAACGTGTTTAGAGTTCCTGTGAAGACCAGGCTGGCTTCAAACTGACAGAAATCCAACTGTCTCTATCTCCCTGCTGGGGATTCACAGTGAGTGGCACAATCCCTGTGTTAAATTCTTTCTTTTTTTTTTCAATTCATTTTGCTTTTCTGATGATTGAAAAAGAATGCATAATTAGTTACCTTCCTTAACGTTTCAGCGGGAAAGTGGTAAGTATCTTTGTCTAGACTGGGGTACAGCTGCCGAACACTTCCTCTGGGATGCCTAGTTTAAAAACTTGGCCATCTATAGGGTCCTCATAGATCCAGCTTGAACTTCCTGTAACTCCAGGACTCAGAAAGCTAATGTGGAGACAGCCAGAGTTTGAGGCCAGGAATCTAGCAACATAGAAAGACTCTGTCTCACAAAAGGAAAAAAAAAAAAAAACCAAAATCAAAAATCAAACCAAATACATTGTCAGGCACTGAGACACACACTTGCAGTTTGAAAATGTGTGCAGTAGGTGTTTTTATTTATTTATTTTTTCACAAAAGAAATGTTATTTAGATGGCAAAACAAAATAATAATAACTTTGTGAATGGATGTGACCCCTAAACTTTAGGCTGTTAAAAGCAGGACTGCTGGAAGGCACTTAAAGTAACCTCAACCTCTCCTTTTTTTGGAAATAGCCATCCCTGCACACCAAAACCATAATGGAGCTGACTAAACAGAGATTTTGTCTCATAATGCTACCAGATCAAAATCCCTTTTCCTCAGAAACAGCACATGGAGAAGTATTCACCAAGGCCACAACGTGGTCAGGAAGCTGCTGCCACCAGGGCCTAACTGAATACTGAATAGGCAGTACATTCCGTCCTGCCTCCTGCTGGAGGGCCTGCCAAAAGAATTTCATTACTCCCCATCCCACCCTCCCATCCCCTCACTCACCATACGTCAGCTTCTCTGTTGATCCATGCTCCTCCCAAAATTCCCCAGCACCACTCATAGAGCAGCAAACAATCCTCTGGCTCCTGTTCTGATACAAAAGCAAGCCTACAGCATGGCTACAGGAAGTCTCCTCCAGACCTCAGACTTGGGGTTTGCACAGTGTCCCTGGTTGCCTAGTGAGGCTTGAGTGACAAGGCGTTCCCCAGGGTTAGACTGTTCTTAAAGACACAACAATCCCACCGCCATCATTGGCCCTGGTTTCTAATCCAGGCCTAGTAATTTTAGAGATCTGCACAAACAGGAACTTATTTTTGTTTTGTTTTGTTTTGTTTTGAGAGAGAATTTCCCTGTGTGGTGCCTCTTCCTACAACTTGCTGCATTAAACTGAGCTGGTCAATTTCCTTCCTCAATCATTATTATTAATCTTGTTGTTGTTACATTCTAATAGATTTTTCTCCATTACTTGTTTAATATTAATTAATTATTTGATTATTTGATTAATTCATTCATTTCTTTTGGTGTTTGAAACAGTTTCCCTGTGTGGCCCTACTGTCCTGGAACTTACTCTGTGACGAGTCTACTCACAGAAATCTACTTGCCTCTACTTCCTGAGTGCTGGAATCAAAGACAACACCCAACACAACGTAGTCAGACACAAACTTCAATTTCGCTTACCCATGTCACCAATAAACAGTCCAGCTCACTTCTGCAGTGCACAGGTTTTATCTCTCTTTAGTCCCTCCAAACAATGTGCAGAGCTTGCTCAGACCATTACACAATACAGACTGAAATGATTCTCTTATTAAATGGATGGAAGGCTTCCCAGAATATTAAAGGTATAGAGAATTTTTTAGGACAAGCGATGTTTGTTCTGTGCTGTCTTATTGAGGTCTCTGGAGACCTGAGGGGACTTTTTTACCTAGTTGTCACAGGCCTCTCGGATAACCATGAGAGGAAAGGCAGGAGCCATATTACAAACAAGATGATATATCTTTTCCTCACAGAAGCCAGTGATATAGGTCTATTGTATTGGAGTTTTATTCTGATATTTGGAGTCAAATACTTGACATATGAAGAATAATAAAAAGTGTCATCTGCAAGGTAGCTGAATACTCAAAGTCAATGGTGCTGGGAAGAACACCTTTATCTATGAGTATTATGTTGAACCAGTACAGGTTCCTCAGTAGGAAGATGAGGAAACAGCTGCATTATTCAATGTTCTCTGTTTGAACAGGATTGGTAGAACATATCTCTCTGTGTCTCTAGAAAGTGGGTTTGTTGGAATGCCTCACAGGCTGTGGGCCAGCTAGTATATCAGTCATGATGAGCCAATGGGAAATTTGAAGTATTTGGTATTTGTTTGGTTTATGGGTGTGGGTGTCTCAGCTGGTCTTCAGTGCACATGAGTATGTCAAAGAAATAGGCTTTAAAGCTATAAAGTGATAAACTCAGCAGGATCCACACGCCATTAAATTTGTGTGGTCCATAAAGGTTTTCTCCTTTATGGTGGTGTTGTGGTATTTTGTTTTGCTTCCCTACAAATAAAGCCTGCAGTGGTGGTGTTCATGTGCCTTTTATTCCAGTGCTTGAGAGGCAGAAGCTTGTAAATCTCCGTGTGTTTGATTGAGTTAGAAATGTGCACAGGGAAACCCTGTCCTGAGAAATAACACCAAACAAAAAAGAATACACAAATCTAAACAAATAAAAAACAACAACAACAACAAAAAACTTGCTTTAAGAAGAGTGTGGAGCTAGGCTTTAGTTATCCATAAAGGACAGGCCATGGTGGAGCACACCTTTAATCCCCAGCATTTGGGAGACATAATGAGGTGGTATCTATTGCGGTAAATAAGGATCAGGATAAACAAATAGGCCGAATAGATGTTTATTCAGGGAGAAATAACTTACAACCTAGACAGATGAACACCATGGGAAATTAACGCGATCCTCTCCTGTCCGAGTCACGCCAGAAAAAAGAGCGCCTTCCTGGCCCCCTCCGACCTCCTTCCTCAGGTCACCTCCGTCCATCGCTCCACCCCCAATGGGCGTGGTCGGTGCTACAGAAGGACTACCTCACTACAATTCCCCTTTTAGTCTAAAGAAAAGATTTAGGCTTAATACAAAACTATATACAAAACAGTGAATAACAAGTGTGCTCTCAAGAAAAGGAAAATCGAGAACAAAATGACCTACATATCTAGTCCTAGGGTGAGGGCATAATGGAGTTTACAATAGAGTTGTCCCTAAGCTGGAAAACGTGGGTCTAGTACCTAATATATCTAACTAGGAAGAGAGAATAATAGTTGTGATAGTTTAATCTTCAACCTCATCAAGACCTGAGAAGGAAAAATAACAATACTAGAGTAGACAGGAAATGCGGATGGACAACTTACAAAAGGTGCAGCAAGGACAGAAACAGCAAGCCACCTGAACAGTCACCCTAGGTCTCACAGCGACGTTGGTACACCCAGATTTGGCTAAGGCCAAGAGAACTTGACAGACCACAACAACAGCAGGGAAATAGAATGGCTGTCTTACCCTGACTTGGCAAGGTCAAGCAGTCTTCTATATTTGTCTCCTGCAAGCACATAGGACTGCATGTCCAAATCAGTGGTCAAGGTGGGGGCAATTCTATGCCCAACAGGCCATTAGCTGAGGCGAGATTGAACTCCAGCAGGAGCAACAACAGTGTCCAACATATTTTCGGAAAAGTGCCACCCGGTGCTGTCAGGAGCAACAGTGTCTCATGTCAATGGAGTACTAATATTAAAACATTTAAATGCCATGTTCTGCATGTCTATGAAGTGATTGAAGATTAAGCATCTATATCTGACTAATCTCATAGGTACAGGAAATGTGAGTGAAGATAATCTGTAATACTCGGGAACTTAGCTAAAAAGACTGATTAAAACTTTCCTGAGTAAAGCAGGAACAAATACTTAAACAATATAACTATTTACATATACCTACATGTAAATCCCTAAAATAGAGGTAGAGTATAAGTGTCAAAACAAGAGGTAGAACTATAAAAGGCAAAAGATAAATATCCCAAATTGTATCAATATACAAAATGTCTTGAATACAGGAAAAGTATACATACATAGAATATGGTAAAAAATAATGTGCATAAATATTATAAGTGGAAACATTTAACACAATATAACAAAATATAAACTTAATTTTACATAGCTTACCACATAGGAATACATAACAATGTAAGCTGTAAAATACTATCTCATTCATACTCAAATTCTAATAGGCTAATCTACTTATATCCCATCTAAACCATACCTTTACCCACCATTCCCTATTCCTGTCTAAAAGATAAACCCGAGTGTAAGCATCACCCAATCCCAAATAACTAAAACCAACCCAAAGGCGATGACTATTATCCCAAAATTCCAAGGGTAGGGAAAGGGGCGTAGTCATATTAAGATTACTTCCTGCTGAAATGGGACGATGATTGCTCCAATGGATCCTGTAGGAAGAAAATTTTTAGCAACCAAATTTCTCAACAGAACTGGCTGTGACATATGTAGTTAGTCACTGTGTGGCAGAAAATTCTTGACTGTAGTTCTATTTGAAACTGGCCAGGGTGTAATAAAAAGGTACACCATTACAGCTAGCTAGTCATGAGTTGTCTCGAGCAAAACAGTCTCAAACCGGTTTTAGGGTGATGTTTGTAGTTCCGATGCATCAGGTTGAGTCAAGTGGAAATGATGATGTGGGGGCCCCATCTTCTTTCCGGAAAGTTCAAAGACTGCTGTTAGGAATCGTTATTATTCCTTGTGGAAAAGTTACACATCAATATTAAAGTAAAATTTTCAAGTTTTAAGGTATGCATTAGGGAAAGACAACAATAAGCATTAAAAGTATGTGAGAAAATTAGGATTTCAGAGAGAAAATTGCATAAGATATGAGTCCCCATATTTTGTTTCTTCTGCCTTACACCAATTGGCTTCTTGATTTAAGGCAGAAACCATGAATTTAATCTTAACAACATGCTTGAATTTAGAGAAGGAAAGCCAAATCCAACTCCAAAGCCAGCATTGATTTACAAAATTTGGGACTTCAGGAATACTAGATAGTAGAGAGAAATAGATTTCTATATAGAAATAGTTTACTACAAATAAATATTTTTTTTTTTTACCATATATCAGATTCTGCTTCCTTAAGTGATTGTTTCTGAAGAGCTGTCTTCTCTTCTGTAGGCACCTACATGTTCAGTGTCTTTTGGCTGTTTGATGATAGGTTTTCTCTGTTTTCCTGTAAAAACAAGAACAGAACACTTCCCCTACCTTTGAGAGGCCTCCGCACACCTCATAGGACCTAGTTTGTGGATGACTTGTCATTTCTCTTCATTAAGATGTTTCTCTTGTTCAACTCGGATCTTGATTAACTTAGATGGTATCCATAGTTTTTCTTCTCCTGTAGATACAAATGCAAAACCCCTACCCCAACGTAACACATATCCTGCTTTCCATTCTGAGGTCAGTACATCCTTGAAATACACTGGCTGATTTAGTTCAGAAGTTTTTTCTATTGTCCAGTGTCTTTCTGCAGCTGTTTTTCCTTTTTCATCAGCATTAAGAAAGTTTAATGTTAATAAAGCATTATGTATTATGTGTTTGGGTGTTTTGGTTCCTCCTGTGTGTTTATGGAGCATTTCTTTTAAAGTACGATTGGATCTCTCAACCACTGCTTGTCCTGTAGGATTGTGTGGTATACCAGTTATGTGCTTTATCTTGTAATACTCAAAAAACGCTTTCAATTTGCTGGAGACATATGCTGGAGCATTATCAGTTTTTATTTGTGCAGGTATGCCCATAATGGCCATTACCTCTAAAAAGTGCGTTATAACAGAATCAGCCTTTTCAGAGCTCAGAGCAGTAGCCCACTGAAACCCTGAAACTGTATCTATAGTGTGATGTACATAGTTTACTTTTCCAAATTCTGCAAAATGAAACACATCCATTTGCCATATTTCATTCCTATTTATACCTTTAGAGTTACTGCCTGGTGGTAAAGGAGTTTGGTTATAGAATGAGCAAGTAGGACATTTCATTACTATTTCCTTGGCTTGTTCCCAAGTGATAGAAAAATCCTTTTTTAAACCTTTACTGTTCACGTGGTGTTTCTTATGAAACTCTGAGGCTTCTAGCACACTTCCTATCAATAAACGATCAATTTCATCATTGCCTTGTGCTAGAGGACCTGGCAGACCCGTATGGGATCTGATGTGTGTTATATATATAGGATGAGTCCTCTTTCTGATAGTATCTTGTAACTGTATAAACAATGAAGTTAATTCTGTATTGTCAGGAATAAATTCTGCAGTCTCAATGTGTAAAACGACTCTCTCTGCGTATTGAGAGTCAGTAACTATATTGAGGGGTTCTTTAAAATCCATAAGTACCATGAGAATGGCATACAATTCTGCCTTTTGTACAGAATTGTAAGGGCTTTGAACCACTTTGCTAATATTTCCTGATTTATATCCTGCCTTACCTGATTTATTTGCATCAGTGTAGAATGTATGAACTCCAGAAATAGGTGTTTTTCTAACAATGCGTGGAAGAATCCAAATCGTTTTCTTTATGAATTTGATTCTCTCAGTTTTGGGATAGTTGTTGCTAATTGTTCCCAAAAAGTTACTGCAAGCTCTCTGCCAATATTCGTTATCTTTCCATAAGGAAGAAATTTCCTCATTAGTTAAAAGTACTATAATTTCTGCTGGGTCCCTTCCTATTAGCTGACGAAGTCTTAATTTACCTTTTATAATCAAGTCAGAGATCTTTTCTATATATGTTTTCAGTTTTTTATTCTGTTTATGTGGTAGGAATATCCATTCTAATATGATATCTTCTCTCTGCATCAAAATCCCTGAAGGATATTCTCTAGATGGTAATATAACCAGAATACAGTCTAGGTTTGGATCCACACGGTCCACATGTGCTTCTAGTATCCTCTTTTCTACCCATTCTAATTCCTTCTCAGCTTCAGCTGATAGTATTCTTGGAATATTCAAGTCCTTACCTCCTTTTAGGGCCATTTTCAAGTTTTTCAAATAATGCCCTTCTACTCCAATTATGGTTTGCAGTTGAGAAATCTCTCCTAGTAATTTTTGAAGATCATTAAGAGTCTGGTAGCGATCTCTTCTGATCTGTACTTTTTGTGGTCTAATTTTCTGTAGACCTATTTTATATCCTCAGTAGTTGATAGACTCTCCTTTTTGTATTTTTTCAGGTGCAATTTGTAATCCCCCGCGAGGTAAAACTTCCTTTACTTTCTCAAACATTTTTTCTAATATTTCTCCTTTAGAGTCAGCTAACAATATATCATCCATGTAATGATAGATTATGGATTGTGGAAACTGTTTACTTAATTATTTCTAACGGTTTTTGTATGAAATATTGGCACAGGGTGGGGGGCTATTTAGCATTCCCTGTGGCAAAACCTTCCATTGATATCTCTTCACCGGTTGAGAATTATTATAATTAGGTACCGTGAAGGCAAATTTCTCTTTGTCTTGTTCTTGTAAAGGTATAGTGAAGAAGCAATCCTTTAAATCAATAACTATAATAGGCCATTTTTGGGTATCAAAGAAGGCAAGGGCATTCCAGGCTGTAGAGAGCCCATTGGCTGGATAACTTTATTGATGGCTCTCAGGTCTGTAAGCATCCTCCATTTACCAGATTTCTTTTTGATCACAAATACAGGAGAATTCCAAGGGCTGGTTGATTCCTCAATATGTCCAGCATTTAGCTGTTCCTGAACCAGGCTTTCTAAAGCTTCTAACTTCTCAGAGGTCATAGGCCATTGTCCTACCCAGACAGGTTCCTCTGTTAGCCATTTTAAAGGTAGGGCTTTTGGTTCCTCTGTTTGTTCAGCATTTGTATTTTGTTTTAGTACTGCCTGGATATTTGGTCTCTGTCTTGTATAGTACTTAACAGTATTCTTTCCACAATCATGAGGTCGTCTATGGTTCCTATCTAATACAGGAGGAATGTTAATCTGTGTATTCCATTGCTGTAATAGATCACGACCCCATAAATTTATCACTACATCAGCCACATATGGTCTCAACCTCCCTCTCTGTCCTTCTGGTCCTATACAGTCAATCCATCTCGTGCTTTGTTTTACCTGAGCCAGGGTTCCAATCCCTAAGAATTGAACATTTACCTCATGCAGGGGCCATCTTTGAGGCCAAGATTTATTAGATAGGATAGTTACATCAGCTCCTGTGTCCACCAGACCCTCAAACAGTCTATTATTCATCTTAACTATCAATCTAGGCCTATGACTATTTATAGCAGTTTGCCAAAATATACGTTTTTCATTTCCTTCTGTCATGTTTGATTCAACTTCCGTCACTAGTTCGTCATCCAGAGCAGTATGAGTTTTTATAATAGGCACAGAATTTTCTAATTGTCCTGTGGGAGATTGTCTTCCACTGTGACTGGGAATGTTCGAACCACCTGTGACGTGGGGGCCTTCGAGAGGCCCCCCCAAGGAGTTTCCCGATTGCTTGTCTCTGGTCGATCTACACTCATTTGTCCAGTGTCTGCCTTTGCCACACCTTCTACATAACCCAGGAGGCTGAGGCCTTCTGTTTGATTCATTCCTGGGAGTGTTATTTCTAGGGAAGCTTTGCCTACAATTTCTTTTTAGATGTCCTATCTTACCACAGTTATAACATCTGACATTATGATATCTTTTCAAACCTTTGGGGATGGCTTCTCCTACCCAAGCTTCTAAGTCACCATAGTAAGGAACTCTGTTATCTTGATATCTTCTCTGACCTTTAGATATGGCTTCTCCTATCCATGCTTCAGTCTTATTGTCATTATACTCAATGTTGCCTGTATATAGGACCCATTCATCCAAGGGTGCTGATCGCATTTTTAAAGGCCAAAGCACCTGTTTGCATTGAGGATTCGCATTCGTATAAGCTAAAGATTCTATGAGTATTCGCCTAGCATCTATGTCTGCTATCTCTAATTGTACTGCCCTAGATAATCTTTCTAGAAAGATACTAAAACGTTCTCTAGGTCCTTGCTTTATCTTGGTATAGGGTTCTATCCTCTCTCCTAATTCATGAACCTTATCCCAAGCATTCAAAGCTGCTGTACTGCATAGAGACAAGATGTGTTCATCATAGGCAGCTTGGGTTTCTGGGTCAGCATAGAGACCCTCACCAAGAATTTTATCTTGGGGAGCTTTATACCCTTTCTTTAAGCCCTGAAGTTCAAGAGCTTTTGCTTCCTCTCTCCATAAAGCCCTCCATTCTATTTGAGAGGGCGCTTTCAAGGACAGCTGATATTAATTGATCCCAATCCTTAGGGGTTACCTTGTTATTCCATGCCCATGATTCTACTAATTGCTTCACATAAGGTGAGTGCATGCCATAAGAGACTACTGCTTCCTTTATACCTTTTAAATCTTTCATACGTATTGGTTCCCACTGATATGCAACGACACCTTTTGGATGTTTCTTCGTTGCTGGCTTTTTCATGAATAGATACAGGGAAAGCTCCCCTGACCCTAAATGGTGTGGAAAATTTTAAATCTTTTTCATGCCCTGTTACCTGTAGTTCTTCTTCTGATGTATCAGACTGAAGGTCTTCTAAAGCCTGAAATCTATTCACCATTGTTTCTTTGAGTGTCTGAACTTCTTGAATCAAATAACTTTCTAGAGACTTCATTGCATCAGTCAGTTTCTTACTTTCTCCAACTACAAATGATTCCATGTTTTTAATCTTATCATCCTTAGATATTATCTGAACGGCGTGTAAACTGCCTTCCAGAAGCAATGTTCTATCTGCTAGCTTGCCATTATCCTCAGACATGGAAGAGATTCTGTCATCTAGTCTTTCTATCTGATGTTCCAGTTTTTTAAACTTATTAGTAGCTTCCTCCGACCAGGAGTGGGCTGTTTTTGCTAGTTTGTTAATGCATTGCATTGTTTCTGTTCTGGTTATTGAGGTATCTGACATTAAACAAATTATACCTTTCAGCTCGCCAACGCCATCTTAATTATTCTGAACCTTTCTTTCTATATTTTCTATGCTTTGAATTCTATCATTTTCAATGTTTCGAATCTTTGTCTCTATGTTTTGAATTCCATCATTTTCAATGTTTCGAATCCTTGTCTCTATGCTTTGAATTCCATCATTTTCAATGTTTTGAATCCTTGTCTCTATGCTTTGAATTCTATCATTTTCAATGTTTCTAATCTTTGTCTCTATGTTTTGAATTCCATCATTTTCAATGTTTTGAATCCTTGTCTCTATGCTTTGAATTCTATCATTTTCAATGTTTCGAATCTTTGTTACTAAGTCTCCCATGGTTTGTACAAGTTCCTTATTGTTTGCTGTAATCTCAAACCATTTCTTTAAGAATATCATGTTAATGATGAAACCCATTGCTATTACAAAATAAAAGTATATATTGGTCCAGTCATAAGTTTCTTCTGCTAAAATCCCTTGTACATATGAAGTAAAATAATTCCTAAAGTTCTGCATAGTAAAATTATCTGCCATAGTTATGGAACAATTTATCTCAGATTTTATATCAGCTTAAATTGCAAAGGATGTTACAATTACCTTAGGTGTAATTCTGCTGTCCTGGAACTTTAATGCTTTTAGTTGTATATCTCAGCTTGTGGTAGCTACGCCTGGAGATGTGTCACCAAATAGCGCCTAGCCGCCGAGGCTCGTCTGATCCCGGTTCCTGTAAAAAGTTCTTAACAAACTATGGCAAGCAGAATTTTGTTAAAAGGGGACTTTTGGAGTTACTTGTAACACAAGACGAAAAGCGTGCAAGCCGGGTGGGTGCCACCGGGCAGGTGCTGCCGAGATGCTCTGCGTGGAATGCAAAGTCCCCTGCAGAAATGGGCAAAAAATGTTAAGCAGTAAGTGCCTTCTCAGGTCTGCTTTAGCGGCAAAGATCTCCTTTGCAGTAAGGAAGAGGCAAATGTCCCAAAGCTGTGGTGAGTCCACCTGGTTAAATCCTGCCCGTTGGTGCCACCTTGTGTCATGGAATGGTGGATTGTTGAATAATGGAATAATCAGATAGATAGATCATCTGTCAAAATTGAGTGTGAAACGAGGTGGCGCAAAACTTCAGGGATCACAGATTATATAATGAAAGAATTTAATAATTACATCTTTAAATATGTAAGCCATTGACCTTTTTTAGTATCATCAATGCCTGGGCAGACTTGCCAGGTATGAAACTGTATGCTGTCATCATGCATTTTTAAAATGCAATCAGTTAATCACCAGATAATCATACTGTCTTGCCTGATGAATTCTGTTGTCCTGACATCATCACAAGCACATGAATCTCTGTTGTGGTGTGGCAGGACGTGAGATAATGGGCCCAATCCTGGTGTAGCAGTAGTAGCCCCAGTGTTAATATCAGCTGAAAAGATGGCTGCAGCAGGGGGCATCAACAGCATAGCTGAGAGAGATGTTCCTCCGTGTTCTGAGTCGTCATCCTTTTGCCAGGTCTCCTTAATGGTGCCGACCTCCTAGTGCCACTCCTTCTTCTCATGGTAGATCACAACCGATGTGAAGATGTGGAGGAAGAACAGGTAGACAACACCCAGACTACCTTGCCGGCCTTGGTGAAGTCCTTGTACTTCTCGATTGGCACCGTGCAACCTTCTGGCCTCAATCATCCAGCATCTATCGTACTCTGGGAGATGCATAGATCATTCAGAAAATGCTCTGTCCATGTCTACATCATTCCTAACCTTGTCACTGACAGATATTTGCACGCTAACCATAAACGGTGATGTCATTGTCGGTCGTTTACATAATTTAAAGATTTTAATAAGTCAGTAATAGGTAACTGTCGCAATAAATAGGTGATGTAGCATTTTACTGGCAGGGAAGCATGGTCAGAATCCAGGCATGAAGGACATCATCATCATTAATTGACAAAATGAATCTTAAGATGTGATGATGTTGCACATTAACTCCACAAGAGGGAGCTTTACAGGTCTCTTCATGGAATGGTGGATTGTTGTTTCCATTACTATAAAAATATTTACATTATCTTGGTGATTAACACAGATTGTCAATTAAATACGTTATTTATGTAATTAGATGATCTGTGGCACCAAATTCCAGGTGGCATGGACAATATAATCATTGTTTTATATAATTAAATATTCAAATAATGATTCATGTAATACCATCCACTTCCCTAAGGTGGCTCCAAACCAGACTCATGAACGATGCTGTCGTGATTAATTTAAATATTTTAACTACACAATTGATATTAAGATGGTCTATAATAATTGCCTCCCACATCACATCACCATAATCCACTGATCATGGATTATCCAATGTCCTATTTTAATAATCAAATAACAATATAATCAGAGGATGAAATGGTCTGCCATACTCCACACAATTGACTCTCAGGTGACTCCCACATGATTGTGGGAAACTCCCAGGTTCATCCCTTATTTAATCGCAGAGCAGAGTAATAACATGTTTAAATGCTGAACTCTCATTGTGTATGCAGGGTTTTTAGAAGATCTCACATATTTAATGTTGGGCGGCTGCCTCAAAGAGATGGACTGAAATCCAATAATCACTAAGTCCACTCTAACAAACGGATTATCACCTTCCTGAAGGAAGTCAACAATGGCAAACTCACCTTTTGATGAATAAATGTGAGTCTTATTATCTTTGTGTCCATAATATTACTTGTTAGGAGAGAGAATTTATAAACAGAAGACTTTGAACTGTTTGTCCACAGACGATGTTCTCTCATGATTAGGTAATCTTGAATTTGGTAACCAGTTAAAGCTGTAGGCAAACTTCCAGATATTTGGCTGTGACTTGGTAAGGCGAATCAAATGCTGTCATTGAAAGTTTTTGGAGATAGTTATCTTGGGAGACTGTAATGTCCCATGACAATTCTTTCTCGAAGCTGCTCTCTGGTCCTTGCCCATGCTACCAGGATACAGAATGCAAGCAGGGTTGCCAGGCAACATTTATGAACCAACATTCTGACACATTCTAGTGCCCCTCCCACAGGCTTAAAGGAGAATACCCACCAATGAACTAACCTTACAGCCTCACTGAGTTTCTCACAAAAACAAAGCAGGGCTCTTTCTTTTGAGTTCTACATATTTACCTGTCTCTCAAGCTACAACATGCCTATAGTGACATAAGCATGAAAACGAAAGCATCATTGTGCCATTCAAGTACAATGATGAGTATTTTAAACCTGTTTTCTATGCTGCAATTTGCTAATTTCTAAAATGGAAACAATACAGTTAATCGCCTCTACCATAATCCTTTTCTCTTTATTGAAAATAAAATAAACTCCTCTTCATCCTCTTACCATTAGAGGAGCTTGACTCCATGGTTTCTCAGAATTGTGTAGATTTGCATTAGGCTGATGATTAAGGATTTTGAGCAGTGTCTTATGTTTCTTTCAGTCATTTTGGATTCCTCAATTGACTGTTCTCTATTAAGTCCTCTACCCCGCTTTCTGAGATGGTTATTTAGAGTTATTTATTGTTGGTGGTGTGTCATGTTATCAGCCCGACAGAGTTCATGAGATGAGATCCCCTGATCAGGAGATTATACAGTTATTCCTTTTTTAAAATCGGTGGTCACTGTGTCCTTCATGGGTCAGTTCTGTTGCAACCTCTCAGAACCTGAAGATGCGAAACAGTACAGTTTTTTTAAAATCGTGTAATCATTTGATTGTTAAAAACGTACTACTACGTAATCAGTAATCACTGTATGAGGCAGTGTCCCCCATTCTCTGGGCACTGCTTCTGGAACCGATCTGCTGCTGTGTCAATCCCACAGCAGCCACATGAGGGATGACACCATCATTACTTACGCAATCAAGTAAGTTAATAATGGGGTGGTCCTCCATACTTAACTTTCATTAGATAGAACCAAACTCCAGTGATTGTCCAGGAAGTAGTACTTAGATGATTAAATACTGCCACGTGATTAACTCCCATGGAGGAATGCCCCTACTCCAGTCAAGAAGAACAACATCTTCACCGATTCAAATAATGAATATGTAATGAAAAATGATTGAGTAATGTCATGGTGGTGCATATTTAAATCCCACATGGAGTAGTCAGACTGGTCTCTTCCTGGAATAATGATTTTTTTATAAAATTAAATTGATAATTATTTAGCTGGCGTTGGATACTAACACTGACGAGATGGCACCAAAGTCCTAAAACTATCGCTGATGTAATGACCTATTTACAGAGCTAAGTGATGAAGTAATGAGATGATGTTACTTCGTCTACTCACAAAATCTGACTCCAAAAGGGAGTTAGGGTCCATAACATTACCTGTATTTCAAACACGTTAATTAAGTGATGAATTAGTATTTAATTTCCTAGTTTAACCGGTAAATAAGTAAGTGTACTAGTAGATGATGCGATGTTCTGGCTCGATGGACTCCCCTAAGGAGGCTCAAAACTTTAGTGGTCACTGAATACATAATGACAGATTTTCATAATTCAATGAAAAACTATTAAACTAATGGATGGTGTTATATGCACGAAACCTAAAGATTGACCAATACTGAAGAGTCATTGAGTTCTTAATCATAGATTTGTACAATAAGATGAATGAATGGAGAGATAATTTCTCATAATTCACCCCTAAACAGATAACAAAATGAGATCAACATTGATTTAAATAAATAAATAATGAAATCGCAAGAGACATTTTAACACCAACAAGGGGGCTCCAGACTCCACTCTTCCTGGAGTAGAAAAAGACAGATTTAAATAATGAAAGCATAAGATTGTTAGATCGTGTGTCACACTTGAGTCACACAAGGTGGCACCACACTTCAGGGTTCACAGATTATATAATGAAACAATTTAATGATTACATCTTTACATAGCTAAGTCGTTGAAATTTTTCGTATCATCAATTCCTGGGCAGATTTGCCAGATATGAAAACGGACGCTGTCATCACGGATTTTTTTTTAATATTCCATCAGTTAATCGTCAGATAATCATACTTTCTTGCCTGGTGAATTCTGTTGGCCTGACATCCTCACCGGTGCCTGAATCTCTGTTGTGTTGTGGCAGGACCTAAGGTAATTGGCCCATTCCTGGCACACCAGTAGTAGCCAAAATGTTGATATCAGCTGAAAAGGTGGCTGCAGAAGGGGCATCAACAGCATAGCTGAGAGTGAGATCTTCTTCCGTGTTCTGAGTCGTCATTCTTTTGCCGGGTCTCGGTGATGGTGCCGACCTCCTAGTGCCGCTACATCTTCTAGACGTAGACCACAACCGATGTGACGATGTGGAGGAAGAGCAAGTAGTCAACACCCAGACCACCATGCAGTCTTTGGAAAAGTTCTTGTACTTCTCGGAGGGCACCATGCAATCCTCTGGACTCTATTCTCCAGCATTCCTAGTGGTCTGGAAGACGCATAGACATTCAGAAAATGCTCTGCCCATGTCTACAAGCTTCCTAATTTGTCGCTGACAGATATCTGCAACCTACTAATAATCGGTGTTAGCATTGTCTGTCGTTTAAGTAATTTAAAGAATTAAATAAGTCAGTGATAGCTAACTGTCCCAATAAAGAGGTGATGTAGCATTTAATTGGCTGGGAAGTATGGCCAGACTCCAGTCATGAAGAATGTCATCATCATCCATTGAAACCATGAATCATAAACTGTGATGATATTGCACATTAACGCCACAAGAGGGAGCTTGACGGGTCTCTTCATGGAGTGGACAATTTTTGGTTTACATAATTACACACAGATTTACATTATCTTGGGGATTAACACAGATTGTCAATTTAAATACATGAATTATGTAATTAGTTGATCTGTGGCACCAAATTCCAGGTGTCATGGACGATATAATCATTGTTTTGTATGATTAAATAATCAAATAATGAGTTCATGTAACATCATCCACTTCCCTAAGGTGGCTCCAAACCAGGCTCATGAACGATGCTGTCGTGATTAATGTAAATATTTTAACTATATAATTGATATTGATGGTCTATGATACTTGCCTCCCACATCGCGTAACCACAATCCACTGATCATGGATTATCTAATGTCCTATTTTAATAATCAAATAACAACATAAGCAGAGGATGGAATGGTCTGCCATTCTCCACACAATTTTCTCTCAGTTGCCTCCCACATGATTGTGGGAAACTCCCCAGGTTCACCCTTTATTTCATCGCAGAGCTCAGGAGTAAGATGTTTAAGTGCTTAACTGTCATTCTGTATGCAGGGTTTTTAGAAGATATCACATATTTAATGTTGGACGGCTGCCTCAAAAGAGATGGACTGAAATACAACAATCCCTAAGTCTACTCTAACAAACGGATTATCACCTTCCTGAAGGAAGTCAACAATGTCAAACTCACCTTTTTGATGAATAATCGTAGTCTTATTATCTTTTGCTCCATAGTTTTACTTCTGAGGAGAGAGAGTATTCATAAACAGAAGACTCTGAACTGTTTCTCCACAGACTATGTTCTCTGATGATTAGGTAATCTTGAATTTGGTAACCAGGAAAAGCTGTAGGCACACTTCCAGAGGTGTGGCTCTGACTTGGTTAGGCGAATCAAATGATGTCATGAAAAAGGTTTAGGAGATAGTTATCTTGGCAGACTGTAATGTCCCATGATAACACTTTCTCGAAGCTGCTCTCTCGTCCTTGGCCCACGATACCAGGATACAGAATGCAAGGAGGGTTGCCAGGCAACATTTATGAACCAACATTCTGTCACATTCTAGTGCCCCCTCCCACAGGCTAAAAGGAGTATACCCACCGGTGAACTAACCCCTACAGCCTCACTGAGTTTCTCACAAATACCAAGCAGGGCTCTTTCTTTTGAGTTCTACATATTTACCGGACTCTCAAGCTACAACATGCCTATAGTGACATAAGCATAAAAACGAAAGAATTATTGTGCCATTCAAGTACAATGATGAGAATTTTACTCTTGTTTTCAATTCTTCAATTTGCTAATTTCTAGAATGGAAACAATACAGTTAATCGACCCCTACCATAATCCTTTTCTCTTTATTGAAAATAAAATAAACTCCTCTTCATCCTCTTACCATTAGAGGAGCTTGATCCCATGGTTTCTCAGAGTTGTTTAGATTTGCATTAGGCTGATGATTAAGGATTTTGAGCACTGTCTTATGTTTCTTTCAGTCATTTTGGATTCCTCAATTGACTGTTGTCTATTAAGTCCTGTACCCCGCTTTCTGAGATGGTTATTTAGAGTTATTTATTGTTGGTGGTGTGTCATGTTATCAGCCCGACAGAGTTCATGAGATGAGATCCCCTGATCAGGAGATTATTCAGTTATTCCTTTTTTAAAATCGGTGGTCACTGTGTCCTTCATGGGTCAGTTCCATTGCAACCTCGCAGAAACTGATGATGCGAAACAGTACAGTTTTTAAAATCGTGTAATCATTCGATTGTTAAAAACGTACTACTATGTAATCAGTAATCACTGTATGAGGCCGTGTCCCCCATTCTCTGGGCACTGCTTCAGGTACCGATCTGCTGCTGTGACAATCCCACAGCAGCCACATGACGGTTGACACCATCATTACTTACACAATCAAGTAAGTTAATAATGGGATGGTCCTCCATACTTAACTTTCATAAGATGGAACCAATCTCCAGTGATTGTCCAGGAAGGAGTACTTAGATGATTAAATACTTCCACGTGATTAACTCCCATGGAGGAATGGCCCTACTCCAGTCAAGAAGAACAACATCTTCATCGATTTAAATAATTAATATATAATGAAAAATGATTGAATAATGTCATGGTGGTGCATATTTAAATCCCACATGGAGTAGTCAGACTGACCTCTTCCTGGAATAATGATTTATTTATAAAATTAAATTGATAATTAATTAGCTGGCATTTTATATTAACACTGAGGAGATGGCACCAAAGTCCTAAAACTATCGCTGATGTAATGACCTATTTACAGTGCTAAATGTTGAAGTAATGAGATGATGTTACATCGTCTACTCAAAAAATCTGACTCCAAAAGGGACTTAGGGTCCATAACATTACCTGTTTTTCAAATACGTTAATTAAATGATGAATTATTATTTAATTTCCTAGTTTAACAGGTAAATAAGTAAGTGTACTATTAGATGATGCTATGTTCTAGCACGATGGACTCCCCTAAGGAGGCTTAAGTCTTCACTGGTAACTGAATACAAAAGGACAGATTTTCATAATTCAATGAATAAACATTAAACTCGTGGATGGTGTTTTATGTGTGAAACCTAAAGATTGATCAATACTGAAGAGTCATTGAGTTCTTAATCATAGATTTGAACAATAAAATGAATGAATGTAATGATAATTTCTCATAATTCACCCCTAGACAGATAACAAAATGAAATCAACATTGATTTTAATAAGTAAATAATGAAATCACAAGAGACATTTTAACACCAGCAAGGGGGCTCCAGACTCCACTCTTCCTGGAGTAGAAAAGACAGATTTAAATAAAGAAAGCATCAGATTGTTTGATCGTCTGTCACACTTGAGTCACACAAGGTGGCACCGCACTTCAGGGTTCACAGATCATATAATGAAAGAATTGAATAATTACTTCTTTACACATCTAAGTCGTTGAACTTTTTCGTATCATCGATTCCTGGGCATATTTCCCAGATATGAAAACGGATGCTGTCATCACAGATTTTTTAATATTCCATCAGTTAATCGTCAGATAATCATACTTTCTTGCCTGGTGAATTCTGTTGGCCTGACATCCTCACCAGTGCCTGAATCACTGTTGTGTTGTGGCAGGACCTAAGGTAATTGGCCCATTCCTGGCATACCAGTAGTAGCCAAAATGTTGATATCAGCTGAAAAGTTGGCTGCAGAAGGGGCATCAACAGCATAGCTGAGAGTGAGATGTTCTTCCGTGTTCTGAGTCGTCATCCTTTTGTCGGGTCTCAGTGATGGTGCCGACCTCCTAGTGCCGCTACATCTTCTAGACATAGACCACAACCGATGTGAAGATGTGGAGGAAGAGCAAGTAGTCAACACCCAGACCACCATGCAGACTTTGGAAAAGTTCTTGTACTTCTCGGAGGGCACCATGCAATCCTCTGGACTCTATTCTCCAGCATTCCTAGTGGTCTGGAAGACGCATAGACATTCAGAAAATGCTCTGCCCATGTCTACAAGCTTCCTAATTTGTCACTGACAGGTATCTGAACCTACTAATAATCGGTGTTGGCATTGTCTGTCGTTTAAGTAATTTAAAGAATTAAATAAGTCAGTGATAGCTAACTGTCCCAATAAAGAGGTGATGTAGCATTTAATTGGCTGGGAAGTATGGCCAGACTCCAGTCATGAAGAATGTCATCATCATCCATTGAAACAATGAATCATAAACTGTGATGATATTGCACATTAACGCCACAAGAGGAAGCTTGACGGGTCTCTTCATGGAGTGGACAATTTTTGGTTTACATAATTACACACAGATTTACATTATCTTGGGGATTAACACAGATTGTCAATTTAAATACATTAATTATGTAATTAGATGATCTGTGGCACCAGATTCCAGGTGTCATGGACGATATAATCATTGTTTTGTATAATTAAATAATCAAATAATGAGTTCATGTAACATCATCCACTTCCCTAAGGTGGCTCCAAACCAGGCTCATGAACGATGCTGTCGTGATCAATGTAAATATTTTAACTACATAATTGATATTAAGATGGTCTATGATACTTGCCTCCCACATCGCGTAACCACAATCCACTGACCATGGATTATCTAATGTCCTATTTTAATAATCAAATAACAACATAATCAGAGGATGAAATGGTCTGCCATACTCCACACAATTGACTCCCTGTTGACTCCCACATGATTGTGGGAAACTCCCAGGTTCATCCCTTATTTAATCGCAGAGCACAGTAGTAACATGTTTAAATGCTGAACTGTCATTGTGGATGTAGGGTTTTTAGAAGATATCACATATTTAATGTTGGGAGGCTGCCTCAAAAGAGATGGACTGAAATCCAATAATCACAAAGTCTACTCTAACAAATGGATCATCACCTTCCTGAAGGAAGTCATCAATGGCAAACTCACCTTTTGATGAATAATTGTGAGTCTTATTTGTCTTTTGTTCCATAGTTTGACTTCTTAGGAGCTAGAGTATTCATAAACAGAAGACTTTGAACTGTTTCTCCACAGACTACGTTCTCTGATGACTGGGTAATCTTGAATTTGGTAACCAGTACAAGCTGTAGGCATACCTCCAGAGGTGTGGCTATGACTTGTTTAGGCGAACCAAATGATGTCATTAAAAGTTTTAGGAGATAGTTACCTTGGGAGACTGTAATGTCCCATGATAACACTTTCTGGAAGCTGCTCCCTGGTCCTTGGCCCATGATACCAGGATACAGAATGCAACAGGGTTGCCAGTCAACATTTGTGAACCAACATTCTGTCACGTTCTAGTGCCCCACCCACATGCTTAAAGGAGTATACCCACCGATGAACTAACCTTACAGCCTCACTGAGTTTCTCACAAAAACAAAGCAGGGATCTTTCTTTTGAGTTCTACATATTTACCAGTCTCTCAAGCTACAACTTGCCTACAGTGATATAAGCAATAAAACAAAAGCATCCTTGTGCCATTCAAGTACAATGATGAGTATTTTAAACCTGTATCCTATGCTTCAGTTTTCTAATTTCTAGAACGGAAACAATACAATTAATCGCCTCTACCACAATCTTTTTCCCTTTATTGAAAATAAAATTAACTCCTCTGCATTCTCTTACCTTTAGAGGAGCTTGATCCCATGGTTTCTCAGAGTTGTGTAGATTTGATTTAGGCTGATGATTAAGGATTTTGAGCAGTGTCTTCTGGTTCTTTCAGTCATTTTGGATTCGTCAATTGACTGTTCTCTATTAAGTCCTGTACCCCACTTTCTAATATGGTTATTTAGAGTGATTTATTGTTGGTGGTGTGTCATGTTATCAGCCTTTCAGAGTTCTTAGATGAGATTCCCTGATCAGGAGATTATTCAGTTATTCCATTTTTAAAATCGGTGGTCTCTGTGTCCTTCATGGGGTCAGTTTGGTTGCAACCTCTCAGAAACTGATGATGTGAAACAGTACAGTTTTTAAAAATCGTGTAAACATTCGATTGGTAAAAAAATCTACTATTATATATTCAGTAATCACTCTATAGGGAATGTCTCCCATTCTCTGGCCACTGCTTCTGGTACCGATCTCCTGCTGTGTCAAGGCCACAGCAGCCAAATGACGGATGACACTATCATTACTTACGCAATCAAATAAGTTAATAATTGGATAGTCCTGCATTAAACTTTCAAAAGATCTCCAGTGATTGTCATGGAAGTGGTACTTAGATAATTAAATAATGCCACGTGATTAACTTCAAGGAGGAATGGACCGACTCCAGTCAAGAGAACAACATCTTCATCGATTTAAATAATTAATATATAATGAAAAATGATTGAGAAATGACATGGTGGTGTATGTTTAAATCCCACATGGAGTAGTCAGACTGATCTATTCCTGGAATAATGATTTTTTTAAAAAATTAAATTGATAATTAATTAGTGGGCCTTTTATATTAACACTGATGAGATGGCACCAAAGTCCTAAACCTATCGCTGATGTAAAGACCTCTTTACATAGCTAAATGATGAAGTAATGAGATGATATTACATCATCAACTCCCGACTCCAACAGGGACTTATGGTCCATAACATTACCTGTATTTTAAATACGTAAATTAAATGATGAATTATTACTTAATTTCCTAGGTTAACAGTTAAAGAAGTAAGTGTAGTATTAGATGACGCGACGGTCTGGTACAACGGACTCTCCCCAAAGGAGGCTCAAAACTCCAGTGATCACTGAATACGTAATGACAGATTTTCATAATTAAATGAATAAACATCAAACAAGTGGGTGGTGTTTTATGCGTGAAGCCTAAATGATTGTTCAATACTGAAGAGACATTGAGTTCTTAATCATAGATTTGAACAAAAAATGAATGAATAAAGAGATAGTTTCTCATAATTCACCCCTAGAGAGATAACAAAATCATATCAACATTGATTTAAATAAAGAAAGGAAGAAAGAAAAAGAATTCACAAGAGACATTTTAACACCAACAACGGGGCTCAGACTGCACTCTTCCTGGAGTAGAAAAAGACAGATTTGAATAATGAAATAATCAGATAGTTAGATGGTCTGTCACACTTGAGTCACACAAGGTGGCGCCAAACTTCAGGGATTCACAGATTACATAATGAAAGAATTTAATAATTATGTCTTTAAATATGTAAGCCGTTGATAATTTTTTGTATCATCAATTCCTGGGCAGACTTGCCAGGTATGAAACTGTATGCTGTCATCATGCACATTTTTTAACAGGCCATCAGTTAATGGTCAGATAATCATACTGTCTTGCCTGATGAATTCTGTTGGCCTGACCTCATCACAAGCGCCAGAATGTCTGTTGCGGTGCGGCAGGACGTGAGATAGTGGGCCCAATCCTGGCGTAGCAGTAGTAGCCACAATGTTGATAACAGCTGAAAAGATGGCTGCAGCAGGGGCATCAATAGCATAGCTGAGAGAGAGATGTTCTTCCGTGTCCTGAGTCGTCATCCTTTTGCCAGGTCTCGGTGATGGTACCGACCTCCTAGTGCCACTCCTTCTTCTCATGGTAGATCACAACCGATGTGAAGATGTGGAGGAAGAACAGGTAGTCAACAGCCAGACCACCGTGCCGGCCTTGGTGAAGTCCTTGTACTTCTCAGAAGGCACCGTGCAACCTTCACGACTCAATCCCCCAGCATCCCTCGTACTCTGGAAGATACATAGATCGTTCAGAAAATGCTCTGCCCATGTCTACAACTTTCCTAACCTTGTCCCTGACAGATTTTTGCACCCTAACTGTAATCAGTGATGGCACTGTCTGTCCTTTACATAATTTAAAGAACTAAATAAGTCACTAATAGCTAACTGTCACAATAAATAGGGGATGTAGCATTCGACTGGCAGGGAAGCATGGCCAGACTCCAATCATGAAGGATGTCATCATCATCAATTGAGTCAATGAATCATACAATGTGAAGATATTGCACATTATCTCCACATGTGGGAGCTTTACAGGTCTCTTCATGGAATGGAGGATTGTTGTCTACATAACTATACAAATATTTACATTATCTTGGGGATTAACACAGATTGTCATTTTAAATTCATTAATTATGTAATTAGATGATCTGGGGCACCAGATTCCAGGTGTCATGGACGACATGATCATTGTTTTATATAATTAAATAATCAAATAATGAGTCCGTGTAACATCATCCACTTCCCTAAGGTGGCTCCAAACCAGGCTCATGAACGATGCTGTCGGGATAAATTTAAATATTTAAACTACATAATTCATATTTAGATGGTCTATAATAATTGCCTCCCACATTGCGTCACCACAATCCACTGATCATGGATTATCTAATGTCCTATTTTAATAATCAAATAACAACATAATCAGAGGATGAAATGGTCTGCCATACTCCACACAATTGACTCTCTGTTGACTCCCACATGATTGTGGGAAACTCCCAGGTTCATCCCTTATTTAATCGCAGAGCACAGTAGTAACATGTTTAAATGCTGAACTGTCATTGTGGATGTAGGGTTTTTAGAAGATATCACATATTTAATGTTGGGAGGCTGCCTCAAAAGAGATGGACTGAAATCCAATAATCACAAAGTCTACTCTAACAAATGGATCATCACCTTCCTGAAGGAAGTCATCAATGGCAAACTCACCTTTTGATGAATAATTGTGAGTCTTATTTGTCTTTTGTTCCATAGTTTGACTTCTTAGGAGCTAGAGTATTCATAAACAGAAGACTTTGAACTGTTTCTCCACAGACTACGTTCTCTGATGACTGGGTAATCTTGAATTTGGTAACCAGTACAAGCTGTAGGCACACCTCCAGAGGTGTGGCTTTGACTTGTTTAGGCGAACCAAATGATGTCATTAAAAGTTTTAGGAGATAGTTACCTTGGGAGACTGTAATGTCCCATGATAACACTTTCTGGAAGCTGCTCCCTGGTCCTTGGCCCATGATACCAGGATACAGAATGCAACAGGGTTGCCAGTCAACATTTGTGAACCAACATTCTGTCACGTTCTAGTGCCCCACCCACATGCTTAAAGGAGTATACCCACCGATGAACTAACCTTACAGCCTCACTGAGTTTCTCACAAAAACAAAGCAGGGATCTTTCTTTTGAGTTCTACATATTTACCAGTCTCTCAAGCTACAAATTGCCTACAGTGATATAAGCAATAAAACAAAAGCATCCTTGTGCCATTCAAGTACAATGATGAGTATTTTAAACCTGTATCCTATGCTTCAGTTTTCTAATTTCTAGAACGGAAACAATACAATTAATCGCCTCTACCACAATCTTTTTCCCTTTATTGAAAATAAAATTAACTCCTCTGCATTCTTTTACCTTTAGAGGAGCTTGATCCCATGGTTTCTCAGAGTTGTGTAGATTTGATTTAGGCTGATGATTAAGGATTTTGAGCAGTGTCTTCTGGTTCTTTCAGTCATTTTGGATTCCTCAATTGACTGTTCTCTATTAAGTCCTGTACCCCACTTTCTAATATGGTTATTTAGAGTGATTTATTGCTGGTGGTGTGTCATGTTATCAGCCCTTCAGAGTTCTTAGATGAGATTCCCTGATCAGGAGATTATTCAGTTATTCCATTTTTAAAATCGGGGGTCTCTGTGTCCTTCATGGGTCAGTTTTGTTGCAACCTCTCAGAAACTGATGATGCAAACAGTACAGTTTTTAATAATCGTGTAAACATTCGATTGTTAAAAAAATCTACTATTATATAATCAGTAATCACTCTATAGGGAATGTCTCCCATTCTCTGGCCACTGCTTCTGGTACTGATCTCCTGCTGGGTCAAGGCCACAGCAGCCAAATGACGGATGACACTATCATTACTTACGCAATCAAATAAGTTAATAATTGGATAGTCCTGCATTTAACTTTCAAAAGATCTCCAGTGATTGTCATGGAAGTGGTACTTAGATAATTAAATAATGCCACGTGATTAACTGCCAAGGAGGAATGGACCGACTCCAGTCAAGAGAACAACATCTTCATCGATTTAAATAATTAATATATAATGAAAAATGATTGAAAAATGACATGGTGGTGTATGTTTAAATCCCACATGGAGTAGTCAGACTGATCTATTCCTGGAATAATGATGTTTTTAAAAAATTAAATTGATAATTAATTAGTGGGCCTTTTATATTAACACTGATGTGATGGCACCAAAGTCCTAAACCTATCGCTGATGTAAAGATCTCTTTACATAGCTAAATGATGAAGTAATGAGATGATATTACATCATCAACTCCCGACTCCAAAAGGGACTTATGGTCCATAACATTACCTGTATTTTAAATACGTAAATTAAATGATGAATTATTACTTAATTTCCTAGGTTAACAGTTAAAGAAGTAAGTGTAGTATTAGATGACGTGACGGTCTGGTACAATGGTCTCCCCAAAGGAGGCTCAAAACTCCAGTGATCACTGAATACGTAATGACAGATTTTCATAATTAAATGAATAAACATCAAACAAGTGGGTCGTGTTTTATGCGTGAAGCCTAAATGATTGTTCAATACTGAAGAGACATTGAGTTCTTAATCATAGATTTGAACAAAAAATGAATGAATAAAGAGATAGTTTCTCATAATTCACCCCTAGAGAGATAACAAAATCATATCAACATTGATTTAAATAAAGAAAGGAAGAAAGGAAGAATGAAAGAAAGAAAGAAAGAAAGAAAGAATTCACAAGAAACATTTTAACACCAACAACGTGGATACAGACTCCACTCTCCCTGGAGTAGAAAAAGACAGATTTGAATAATGAAATAATCAGATAGTTATATGGTCTGTCACACTTGAGGCACACAAGGTGGCGCCAAACTGCAGGGATCACAGATTATATAATGAAAGAATTTAATAATTATGTCTTTAAATATGTAAGCCGTTGACATTTTTTTGTATCATCAATTCCTGGGCAGACTTGCCAGGTATGAAACTGTATGCTGTCATCATGCATTTTTAACAGGCCATCAGTTAATGGTCAGATAATCATACTGTCTTGCCTGATGAATTCTGTTGGCCTGACCTCATCACAAGCGCCTGAATGTCTGTTGCGGTGCGGCAGGACGTGAGATAGTGGGCCCAATCCTGGCGTAGCAGTAGTAGCCACAATGTTGATAACAGCTGAAAAGATGGCTGCAGCAGGGGCATCAATAGCATAGCTGAGAGAGAGATGTTCTTCCGTGTCCTGAGTCGTCATCCTTTTGCCAGGTCTCGGTGATGGTACCGACCTCCTAGTGCCACTCCTTCTTCTCATGGCAGATCACAACCGGTGTGAAGATGTGGAGGAAGAACAGGTAGTCAACAGCCAGACCACCGTGCCGGCCTTGGTGAAGTCCTTGTACTTCTCAGAAGGCACCGTGCAACCTTCACGACTCAATCACCCAGCATCCCTCGTACTCTGGAAGATACATAGATCGTTCAGAAAATGCTCTGCCCATGTCTACAACTTTCCTAACCTTGTCCCTGACAGATTTTTGCACCCTAACTGTAATCAGTGATGGCACTGTCTGTCCTTTACATAATTTAAAGAATTAAATAAGTCACTAATAGCTAACTGTCACAATAAATAGGGGATGTAGCATTCGACTGGCAGGGAAGCATGGCCAGACTCCAGTCATGAAGGATGTCATCATCATCAATTGAGTCAATGAATCATACAATGTGAAGATATTGCACATTATCTCCACATGTGGGAGCTTTACAGGTCTCTTCATGGAATGGAGGATTGTTGTCTACATAACTATACAAATATTTACATTATCTTGGGGATTAACACAGATTGTCAATTTAAATTCATTAATTATGTAATTAGATGATCTGTGGCACCAGATTCCAGGTGTCATGGACGACATGATCATTGTTTTATATAATTAAATAATCAAATAATGAGTCCGTGTAACATCATCCACTTCCCTAAGGTGGCTCCAAACCAGGCTCATGAACGATGCTGTCGGGATAAATTTAAATATTTAAACTACATAATTCATATTTAGATGGTCTATAATAATTGCCTCCCACATCGCGTCACCACAATCCACTGATCATGGATTATCTAATGTCCCTATTTTAATAATCAAATAACAACATAATCAGAGGATGAAATGGTCTGCCATACTCCACACAATTGACTCCCTGTTGACTCCCACATGATTGTGGGAAACTCCCAGGTTCATCCCTTATTTAATCGCAGAGCACAGTAGTAACATGTTTAAATGCTGAACTGTCATTGTGGATGTAGGGTTTTTAGAAGATATCACATATTTAATGTTGGGAGGCTGCCTCAAAAGAGATGGACTGAAATCCAATAATCACAAAGTCTACTCTAACAAATGGATCATCACCTTCCTGAAGGAAGTCATCAATGGCAAACTCACCTTTTGATGAATAATTGTGAGTCTTATTTGTCTTTTGTTCCATAGTTTGACTTCTTAGGAGCTAGAGTATTCATAAACAGAAGACTTTGAACTGTTTCTCCACAGACTACGTTCTCTGATGGCTGGGTAATCTTGAATTTGGTAACCAGTACAAGCTGTAGGCACACCTCCAGAGGTGTGGCTATGACTTGTTTAGGCGAACCAAATGATGTCATTAAAAGTTTTAGGAGATAGTTACCTTGGGAGACTGTAATGTCCCATGATAACACTTTCTGGAAGCTGCTCCCTGGTCCTTGGCCCATGATACCAGGATACAGAATGCAACAGGGTTGCCAGTCAACATTTGTGAACCAACATTCTGTCACGTTCTAGTGCCCCACCCACATGCTTAAAGGAGTATACCCACCGATGAACTAACCTTACAGCCTCACTGAGTTTCTCACAAAAACAAAGCAGGGATCTTTCTTTTGAGTTCTACATATTTACCAGTCTCTCAAGCTACAACTTGCCTACAGTGATATAAGCAATAAAACAAAAGCATCCTTGTGCCATTCAAGTACAATGATGAGTATTTTAAACCTGTATCCTATGCTTCAGTTTTCTAATTTCTAGAACGGAAACAATACAATTAATCGCCTCTACCACAATCTTTTTCCCTTTATTGAAAATAAAATTAACTCCTCTGCATTCTCTTACCTATAGAGGAGCTTGATCCCATGGTTTCTCAGAGTTGTGTAGATTTGATTTAGGCTGATGATTAAGGATTTTGAGCAGTGTCTTCTGGTTCTTTCAGTCATTTTGGATTCCTCAATTGACTGTTCTCTATTAAGTCCTGTACCCCACTTTCTAATATGGTTATTTAGAGTGATTTATTGTTGGTGGTGTGTCATGTTATCAGCCCTTCAGAGTTCTTAGATGAGATTCCCTGATCAGGAGATTATTCAGTTATTCCATTTTTAAAATCGGGGGTCTCTGTGTCCTTCATGGGTCAGTTTTGTTGCAACCTCTCAGAAACTGATGATGCGAAACAGTACAGTTTTTAAAAATCGTGTAAACATTCGATTGTTAAAAAAATCTACTATTATATAATCAGTAATCACTCTATAGGGAATGTCTCCCATTCTCTGGCCACTGCTTCTGGTACCGATCTCCTGCTGTGTCAAGGCCACAGCAGCCAAATGACGGATGACACTATCATTACTTACGCAATCAAATAAGTTAATAATTGGATAGTCCTGCATTAAACTTTCAAAAGATCTCCAGTGATTGTCATGGAAGTGGTACTTAGATAATTAAATAATGCCACGTGATTAACTTCCAAGGAGGAATGGACCGACTCCAGTCAAGAGAACAACATCTTCATCGATTTAAATAATTAATATATAATGAAAAATGATTGAAAAATGACATGGTGGTGTATGTTTAAATCCCACATGGAGTAGTCAGACTGATCTATTCCTGGAATAATGATGTTTTTAAAAAATTAAATTGATAATTAATTAGTGGGCCTTTTATATTAACACTGATGAGATGGCACCAAAGTCCTAAACCTATCGCTGATGTAAAGATCTCTTTACATAGCTAAATGATGAAGTAATGAGATGATATTACATCATCAACTCCCGACTCCAACAGGGACTTATGGTCCATAACATTACCTGTATTTTAAATACGTAAATTAAATGATGAATTATTACTTAATTTCCTAGGTTAACAGTTAAAGAAGTAAGTGTAGTATTAGATGACGTGACGGTCTGGTACAACGGTCTCCCCAAAGGAGGCTCAAAACTCCAGTGATCACTGAATACGTAATGACAGATTTTCATAATTAAATGAATAAACATCAAACAAGTGGGTGGTGTTTTATGCGTGAAGCCTAAATGATTGTTCAATACTGAAGAGACATTGAGTTCTTAATCATAGATTTGAACAAAAAATGAATGAATAAAGAGATAGTTTCTCATAATTCACCCCTAGAGAGATAACAAAATCATATCAACATTGATTTAAATAAAGAAAGGAAGAAAGGAAGAATAAAAGAAAGAAAGGGGGGGGTTCACAAGAAACATTTTAACACCAACAACGTGGATACAGACTGCACTCTCCCTGGAGTAGAAAAAGACAGATTTGAATAATGAAATAATCAGATAGTTAGATGGTCTGTCACACTTGAGTCACACAAGGTGGCGCCAAACTTCAGGGATCACAGATTACATAATGAAAGAATTTAATAATTATGTCTTTAAATATGTAAGCCGTTGATAATTTTTTGTATCATCAATTCCTGGGCAGACTTGCCAGGTATGAAACTGTATGCTGTCATCATGCATTTTTAACAGGCCATCAGTTAATGGTCAGATAATCATACTGTCTTGCCTGATGAATTCTGTTGGCCTGACCTCATCACAAGCGCCAGAATGTCTGTTGCGGTGCGGCAGGACGTGAGATAGTGGGCCCAATCCTGGCGTAGCAGTAGTAGCCACAATGTTGATAACAGCTGAAAAGATGGCTGCAGCAGGGGCATCAATAGCATAGCTGAGAGAGAGATGTTCTTCCGTGTCCTGAGTCGTCATCCTTTTGCCAGGTCTCGGTGATGGTACCGACCTCCTAGTGCCACTCCTTCTTCTCATGGTAGATCACAACCGATGTGAAGATGTGGAGGAAGAACAGGTAGTCAACAGCCAGACCACCGTGCCGGCCTTGGTGAAGTCCTTGTACTTCTCAGAAGGCACCGTGCAACCTTCACGACTCAATCACCCAGCATCCCTCGTACTCTGGAAGATACATAGATCGTTCAGAAAATGCTCTGCCCATGTCTACAACTTTCCTAACCTTGTCCCTGACAGATTTTTGCACCCTAACTGTAATCAGTGATGGCACTGTCTGTCCTTTACATAATTTAAAGAACTAAATAAGTCACTAATAGCTAACTGTCACAATAAATAGGGGATGTAGCATTCGACTGGCAGGGGAAGCATGGCCAGACTCCAGTCATGAAGGATGTCATCATCATCAACTGAGTCAATGAATCATACAATGTGAAGATATTGCACATTATCTCCACATGTGGGAGCTTTACAGGTCTCTTCATGGAATGGAGGATTGTTGTCTACATAACTATACAAATATTTACATTATCTTGGGGATTAACACAGATTGTCAATTTAAATTCATTAATTATGTAATTAGATGATCTGTGGCACCAGATTCCAGGTGTCATGGACGACATGATCATTGTTTTATATAATTAAATAATCAAATAATGAGTCCGTGTAACATCATCCACTTCCCTAAGGTGGCTCCAAACCAGGCTCATGAACGATGCTGTCGGGATAAATTTAAATATTTAAACTACATAATTCATATTTAGATGGTCTATAATAATTGCCTCCCACATTGCGTCACCACAATCCACTGATCATGGATTATCTAATGTCCTATTTTAATAATCAAATAACAACATAATCAGAGGATGAAATGGTCTGCCATACTCCACACAATTGACTCCCTGTTGACTCCCACATGATTGTGGGAAACTCCCAGGTTCATCCCTTATTTAATCGCAGAGCACAGTAGTAACATGTTTAAATGCTGAACTGTCATTGTGGATGTAGGGTTTTTAGAAGATATCACATATTTAATGTTGGGAGGCTGCCTCAAAAGAGATGGACTGAAATCCAATAATCACAAAGTCTACTCTAACAAATGGATCATCACCTTCCTGAAGGAAGTCATCAATGGCAAACTCACCTTTTGATGAATAATTGTGAGTCTTATTTGTCTTTTGTTCCATAGTTTGACTTCTTAGGAGCTAGAGTATTCATAAACAGAAGACTTTGAACTGTTTCTCCACAGACTACGTTCTCTGATGACTGGGTAATCTTGAATTTGGTAACCAGTACAAGCTGTAGGCACACCTCCAGAGGTGTGGCTATGACTTGTTTAGGCGAACCAAATGATGTCATTAAAAGTTTTAGGAGATAGTTACCTTGGGAGACTGTAATGTCCCATGATAACACTTTCTGGAAGCTGCTCCCTGGTCCTTGGCCCATGATACCAGGATACAGAATGCAACAGGGTTGCCAGTCAACATTTGTGAACCAACATTCTGTCACGTTCTAGTGCCCCACCCACATGCTTAAAGGAGTATACCCACCGATGAACTAACCTTACAGCCTCACTGAGTTTCTCACAAAAACAAAGCAGGAATCTTTCTTTTGAGTTCTACATATTTACCAGTCTCTCAAGCTACAACTTGCCTACAGTGATATAAGCAATAAAACAAAAGCATCCTTGTGCCATTCAAGTACAATGATGAGTATTTTAAACCTGTATCCTATGCTTCAGTTTTCTAATTTCTAGAACGGAAACAATACAATTAATCGCCTCTACCACAATCTTTTTCCCTTTATTGAAAATAAAATTAACTCCTCTGCATTCTCTTACCTTTAGAGGAGCTTGATCCCATGGTTTCTCAGAGTTGTGTAGATTTGATTTAGGCTGATGATTAAGGATTTTGAGCAGTGTCTTCTGGTTCTTTCAGTCATTTTGGATTCCTCAATTGACTGTTCTCTATTAAGTCCTGTACCCCACTTTCTAATATGGTTATTTAGAGTGATTTATTGTTGGTGGTGTGTCATGTTATCAGCCCTTCAGAGTTCTTAGATGAGATTCTCTGATCAGGAGATTATTCAGTTATTCCATTTTTAAAATCGGGGGTCTCTGTGTCCTTCATGGGTCAGTTTTGTTGCAACCTCTCAGAAACTGATGATGCGAAACAGTACAGTTTTTAAAAATCGTGTAAACATTCGATTGTTAAAAAAAATCTACTATTATATAATCAGTAATCACTCTATAGGGAAAGTCTCCCATTCTCTGGCCACTGCTTCTGGTACCGATCTCCTGCTGTGTCAAGGCCACAGCAGCCAAATGACGGATGACACTATCATTACTTACGTAATCAAATAAGTTAATAATTGGATAGTCCTGCATTAAACTTTCAAAAGATCTCCAGTGATTGTCATGGAAGTGGTACTTAGATAATTAAATAATGCCACGTGATTAACTTCCAAGGAGGAATGGACCGACTCCAGTCAAGAGAACAACATCTTCATCGATTTAAATAATTAATATATAATGAAAAATGATTGAAAAATGACATGGTGGTGTATGTTTAAATCCCACATGGAGTAGTCAGACTGATCTATTCCTGGAATAATGATGTTTTTAAAAAATTAAATTGATAATTAATTAGTGGGCCTTTTATATTAACACTGATGTGATGGCACCAAAGTCCTAAACCTATCGCTGATGTAAAGATCTCTTTACATAGCTAAATGATGAAGTAATGAGATGATATTACATCATCAACTCCCCGACTCCAAAAGGGACTTATGGTCCATAACATTACCTGTATTTTAAATACGTAAATTAAATGATGAATTATTACTTAATTTCCTAGGTTAACAGTTAAAGAAGTAAGTGTAGTATTAGATGACGTGACGGTCTGGTACAACGGTCTCCCCAAAGGAGGCTCAAAACTCCAGTGATCACTGAATACGTAATGACAGATTTTCATAATTAAATGAATAAACATCAAACAAGTGGGTGGTGTTTTATGCGTGAAGCCTAAATGATTGTTCAATACTGAAGAGACATTGAGTTCTTAATCATAGATTTGAACAAAAAATGAATGAATAAAGAGATAGTTTCTCATAATTCACCCCTAGAGAGATAACAAAATCATATCAACATTGATTTAAATAAAGAAAGGAAGAAAGGAAGAATGAAAGAAAGAAAGAAAGAAAGAAAGAATTCACAAGAAACATTTTAACACCAACAACGTGGATACAGACTGCACTCTCCCTGGAGTAGAAAAAGACAGATTTGAATAATGAAATAATCAGATAGTTAGATGGTCTGTCACACTTGAGTCACACAAGGTGGCGCCAAACTTCAGGGATCACAGATTACATAATGAAAGAATTTAATAATTATGTCTTTAAATATGTAAGCCGTTGACAATTTTTTGTATCATCAATTCCTGGGCAGACTTGCCAGGTATGAAACTGTATGCTGCCATCATGCATTTTTAACAGGCCATCAGTTAATGGTCAGATAATCATACTGTCTTGCCTGATGAATTCTGTTGGCCTGACCTCATCACAAGCGCCTGAATGTCTGTTGCGGTGCGGCAGGACGTGAGATAGTGGGCCCAATCCTGGCGTAGCAGTAGTAGCCACAATGTTGATAACAGCTGAAAAGATGGCTGCAGCAGGGGCATCAATAGCATAGCTGAGAGAGAGTGTTCTTCCGTGTCCTGAGTCGTCATCCTTTTGCCAGGTCTCGGTGATGGTACCGACCTCCTAGTGCCACTCCTTCTTCTCATGGTAGATCACAACCGGTGTGAAGATGTGGAGGAAGAACAGGTAGTCAACAGCCAGACCACCGTGCCGGCCTTGGTGAAGTCCTTGTACTTCTCAGAAGGCACCGTGCAACCTTCACGACTCAATCACCCAGCATCCCTCGTACTCTGGAAGATACATAGATCGTTCAGAAAATGCTCTGCCCATGTCTACAACTTTCCTAACCTTGTCCCTGACAGATTTTTGCACCCTAACTGTAATCAGTGATGGCACTGTCTGTCCTTTACATAATTTAAAGAATTAAATAAGTCACTAATAGCTAACTGTCACAATAAATAGGGGATGTAGCATTCGACTGGCAGGGAAGCATGGCCAGACTCCAGTCATGAAGGATGTCATCATCATCAACTGAGTCAATGAATCATACAATGTGAAGATATTGCACATTATCTCCACATGTGGGAGCTTTACAGGTCTCTTCATGGAATGGAGGATTGTTGTCTACATAACTATACAAATATTTACATTATCTTGGGGATTAACACAGATTGTCAATTTAAATTCATTAATTATGTAATTAGATGATCTGTGGCACCAGATTCCAGGTGTCATGGACGACATGATCATTGTTTTATATAATTAAATAATCAAATAATGAGTCCGTGTAACATCATCCACTTCCCTAAGGTGGCTCCAAACCAGGCTCATGAACGATGCTGTCGGGATAAATTTAAATATTTAAACTACATAATTCATATTTAGATGGTCTATAATAATTGCCTCCCACATCGCGTCACCACAATCCACTGATCATGGATTATCTAATGTCCTATTTTAATAATCAAATAACAACATAATCAGAGGATGAAATGGTCTGCCATACTCCACACAATTGACTCCCTGTTGACTCCCACATGATTGTGGGAAACTCCCAGGTTCATCCCTTATTTAATCGCAGAGCACAGTAGTAACATGTTTAAATGCTGAACTGTCATTGTGGATGTAGGGTTTTTAGAAGATATCACATATTTAATGTTGGGAGGCTGCCTCAAAAGAGATGGACTGAAATCCAATAATCACAAAGTCTACTCTAACAAATGGATCATCACCTTCCTGAAGGAAGTCATCAATGGCAAACTCACCTTTTGATGAATAATTGTGAGTCTTATTTGTCTTTTGTTCCATAGTTTGACTTCTTAGGAGCTAGAGTATTCATAAACAGAAGACTTTGAACTGTTTCTCCACAGACTACGTTCTCTGATGACTGGGTAATCTTGAATTTGGTAACCAGTACAAGCTGTAGGCACACCTCCAGAGGTGTGGCTATGACTTGTTTAGGCGAACCAAATGATGTCATTAAAAGTTTTAGGAGATAGTTACCTTGGGAGACTGTAATGTCCCATGATAACACTTTCTGGAAGCTGCTCCCTGGTCCTTGGCCCATGATACCAGGATACAGAATGCAACAGGGTTGCCAGTCAACATTTGTGAACCAACATTCTGTCACGTTCTAGTGCCCCACCCACATGCTTAAAGGAGTATACCCACCGATGAACTAACCTTACAGCCTCACTGAGTTTCTCACAAAAACAAAGCAGGAATCTTTCTTTTGAGTTCTACATATTTACCAGTCTCTCAAGCTACAACTTGCCTACAGTGATATAAGCAATAAAACAAAAGCATCCTTGTGCCATTCAAGTACAATGATGAGTATTTTAAACCTGTATCCTATGCTTCAGTTTTCTAATTTCTAGAACGGAAACAATACAATTAATCGCCTCTACCACAATCTTTTTCCCTTTATTGAAAATAAAATTAACTCCTCTGCATTCTCTTACCTTTAGAGGAGCTTGATCCCATGGTTTCTCAGAGTTGTGTAGATTTGATTTAGGCTGATGATTAAGGATTTTGAGCAGTGTCTTCTGGTTCTTTCAGTCATTTTGGATTCCTCAATTGACTGTTCTCTATTAAGTCCTGTACCCCACTTTCTAATATGGTTATTTAGAGTGATTTATTGTTGGTGGTGTGTCATGTTATCAGCCCTTCAGAGTTCTTAGATGAGATTCCCTGATCAGGAGATTATTCAGTTATTCCATTTTTAAAATCGGGGGTCTCTGTGTCCTTCATGGGTCAGTTTTGTTGCAACCTCTCAGAAACTGATGATGCGAAACAGTACAGTTTTTAAAAATCGTGTAAACATTCGATTGTTAAAAAAATCTACTATTATATAATCAGTAATCACTCTATAGGGAATGTCTCCCATTCTCTGGCCACTGCTTCTGGTACCGATCTCCTGCTGGCCACAGCAGCCAAATGACGGATGACACTATCATTACTTACGCAATCAAATAAGTTAATAATTGGATAGTCCTGCATTAAACTTTCAAAAGATCTCCAGTGATTGTCATGGAAGTGGTACTTAGATAATTAAATAATGCCACGTGATTAACTTCCAAGGAGGAATGGACCGACTCCAGTCAAGAGAACAACATCTTCATCGATTTAAAAAATGAATATATAATGAAAAATGATTGAAAAATGACATGGTGGTGTATGTTTAAATCCCACATGGAGTAGTCAGACTGATCTATTCCTGGAATAATGATGTTTTTAAAAAATTAAATTGATAATTAATTAGTGGGCCTTTTATATTAACACTGATGAGATGGCACCAAAGTCCTAAACCTATCGCTGATGTAAAGATCTCTTTACATAGCTAAATGATGAAGTAATGAGATGATATTACATCATCAACTCCCGACTCCAAAAGGGACTTATGGTCCATAACATTACCTGTATTTTAAATACGTAAATTAAATGATGAATTATTACTTAATTTCCTAGGTTAACAGTTAAAGAAGTAAGTGTAGTATTAGATGACGTGACGGTCTGGTACAACGGTCTCCCCCAAAGGAGGCTCAAAACTCCAGTGATCACTGAATACGTAATGACAGATTTTCATAATTAAATGAATAAACATCAAACAAGTGGGTGGTGTTTTATGCGTGAAGCCTAAATGATTGTTCAATACTGAAGAGACATTGAGTTCTTAATCATAGATTTGAACAAAAAATGAATGAATAAAGAGATAGTTTCTCATAATTCACCCCTAGAGAGATAACAAAATCATATCAACATTGATTTAAATAAAGAAAGGAAGAAAGGAAAAAGAAAAAAGGAAAGAATTCACGAAAGAAACATTTTAACACATTCAACAACGTGGATACAGACTGCACTCTCCCTGGAGTAGAAGAAGACAGATTTGAATAATGAAATAATCAGATAGTTAGATGGTCTGTCACACTTGAGTCACACAAGGTGGCGCCAAACTTCAGGGATCACAGATTACATAATGAAAGAATTTAATAATTATGTCTTTAAATATGTAAGCCGTTGACAATTTTTTGTATCATCAATTCCTGGGCAGACTTGCCAGGTATGAAACTGTATGCTGTCATCATGCATTTTTAACAGGCCATCAGTTAATGGTCAGATAATCATACTGTCTTGCCTGATGAATTCTGTTGGCCTGACCTCATCACAAGCGCCAGAATGTCTGTTGCGGTGCGGCAGGACGTGAGATAGTGGGCCCAATCCTGGCGTAGCAGTAGTAGCCACAATGTTGATAACAGCTGAAAAGATGGCTGCAGCAGGGGCATCAATAGCATAGCTGAGAGAGAGATGTTCTTCCGTGTCCTGAGTCGTCATCCTTTTGCCAGGTCTCGGTGATGGTACCGACCTCCTAGTGCCACTCCTTCTTCTCATGGTAGATCACAACCGATGTGAAGATGTGGAGGAAGAACAGGTAGTCAACAGCCAGACCACCGTGCCGGCCTTGGTGAAGTCCTTGTACTTCTCAGAAGGCACCGTGCAACCTTCACGACTCAATCACCCAGCATCCCTCGTACTCTGGAAGATACATAGATCGTTCAGAAAATGCTCTGCCCATGTCTACAACTTTCCTAACCTTGTCCCTGACAGATTTTTGCACCCTAACTGTAATCAGTGATGGCACTGTCTGTCCTTTACATAATTTAAAGAATTAAATAAGTCACTAATAGCTAACTGTCACAATAAATAGGGGATGTAGCATTCGACTGGCAGGGAAGCATGGCCAGACTCCAGTCATGAAGGATGTCATCATCATCAACTGAGTCAATGAATCATACAATGTGAAGATATTGCACATTATCTCCACATGTGGGAGCTTTACAGGTCTCTTCATGGAATGGAGGATTGTTGTCTACATAACTATACAAATATTTACATTATCTTGGGGATTAACACAGATTGTCAATTTAAATTCATTAATTATGTAATTAGATGATCTGTGGCACCAGATTCCAGGTGTCATGGACGACATGATCATTGTTTTATATAATTAAATAATCAAATAATGAGTCCGTGTAACATCATCCACTTCCCTAAGGTGGCTCCAAACCAGGCTCATGAACGATGCTGTCGGGATAAATTTAAATATTTAAACTACATAATTCATATTTAGATGGTCTATAATAATTGCCTCCCACATCGCGTCACCACAATCCACTGATCATGGATTATCTAATGTCCTATTTTAATAATCAAATAACAACATAATCAGAGGATGAAATGGTCTGCCATACTCCACACAATTGACTCCCTGTTGACTCCCACATGATTGTGGGAAACTCCCAGGTTCATCCCTTATTTAATCGCAGAGCACAGTAGTAACATGTTTAAATGCTGAACTGTCATTGTGGATGTAGGGTTTTTAGAAGATATCACATATTTAATGTTGGGAGGCTGCCTCAAAAGAGATGGACTGAAATCCAATAATCACAAAGTCTACTCTAACAAATGGATCATCACCTTCCTGAAGGAAGTCATCAATGGCAAACTCACCTTTTGATGAATAATTGTGAGTCTTATTTGTCTTTTGTTCCATAGTTTGACTTCTTAGGAGCTAGAGTATTCATAAACAGAAGACTTTGAACTGTTTCTCCACAGACTACGTTCTCTGATGACTGGGTAATCTTGAATTTGGTAACCAGTACAAGCTGTAGGCACACCTCCAGAGGTGTGGCTATGACTTGTTTAGGCGAACCAAATGATGTCATTAAAAGTTTTAGGAGATAGTTACCTTGGGAGACTGTAATGTCCCATGATAACACTTTCTGGAAGCTGCTCCCTGGTCCTTGGCCCATGATACCAGGATACAGAATGCAACAGGGTTGCCAGTCAACATTTGTGAACCAACATTCTGTCACGTTCTAGTGCCCCACCCACATGCTTAAAGGAGTATACCCACCGATGAACTAACCTTACAGCCTCACTGAGTTTCTCACAAAAACAAAGCAGGGATCTTTCTTTTGAGTTCTACATATTTACCAGTCTCTCAAGCTACAACTTGCCTACAGTGATATAAGCAATAAAACAAAAGCATCCTTGTGCCATTCAAGTACAATGATGAGTATTTTAAACCTGTATCCTATGCTTCAGTTTTCTAATTTCTAGAACGGAAACAATACAATTAATCGCCTCTACCACAATCTTTTTCCCTTTATTGAAAATAAAATTAACTCCTCTGCATTCTCTTACCTTTAGAGGAGCTTGATCCCATGGTTTCTCAGAGTTGTGTAGATTTGATTTAGGCTGATGATTAAGGATTTTGAGCAGTGTCTTCTGGTTCTTTCAGTCATTTTGGATTCCTCAATTGACTGTTCTCTATTAAAGTCCTGTACCCCACTTTCTAATATGGTTATTTAGAGTGATTTATTGTTGGTGGTGTGTCATGTTATCAGCCCTTCAGAGTTCTTAGATGAGATTCCCTGATCAGGAGATTATTCAGTTATTCCATTTTTAAAATCGGGGGTCTCTGTGTCCTTCATGGGTCAGTTTTGTTGCAACCTCTCAGAAACTGATGATGCGAAACAGTACAGTTTTTAAAAATCGTGTAAACATTCGATTGTTAAAAAAATCTACTATTATATAATCAGTAATCACTCTATAGGGAATGTCTCCCATTCTCTGGCCACTGCTTCTGGTACCGATCTCCTGCTGTGTCAAGGCCACAGCAGCCAAATGACGGATGACACTATCATTACTTACGCAATCAAATAAGTTAATAATTGGATAGTCCTGCTTTAAACTTTCAAAAGATCTCCAGTGATTGTCATGGAAGTGGTACTTAGATAATTAAATAATGCCACGTGATTAACTTCCAAGGAGGAATGGACCGACTCCAGTCAAGAGAACAACATCTTCATCGATTTAAATAATTAATATATAATGAAAAATGATTGAAAAATGACATGGTGGTGTATGTTTAAATCCCACATGGAGTAGTCAGACTGATCTATTCCTGGAATAATGATGTTTTTAAAAAATTAAATTGATAATTAATTAGTGGGCCTTTTATATTAACACTGATGTGATGGCACCAAAGTCCTAAACCTATCGCTGATGTAAAGATCTCTTTACATAGCTAAATGATGAAGTAATGAGATGATATTACATCATCAACTCCCGACTCCAAAAGGGACTTATGGTCCATAACATTACCTGTATTTTAAATACGTAAATTAAATGATGAATTATTACTTAATTTCCTAGGTTAACAGTTAAAGAAGTAAGTGTAGTATTAGATGACGTGACGGTCTGGTACAACGGTCTCCCCAAAGGAGGCTCAAAACTCCAGTGATCACTGAATACGTAATGACAGATTTTCATAATTAAATGAATAAACATCAAACAAGTGGGTGGTGTTTTATGCGTGAAGCCTAAATGATTGTTCAATACTGAAGAGACATTGAGTTCTTAATCATAGATTTGAACAAAAAATGAATGAATAAAGAGATAGTTTCTCATAATTCACCCCTAGAGAGATAACAAAATCATATCAACATTGATTTAAATAAAGAAAGGAAGAAAGGAAGAAAGAAAGAAAGAATTCACAAGAAACATTTTAACACCAACAACGTGGATACAGACTGCACTCTCCCTGGAGTAGAAGAAGACAGATTTGAATAATGAAATAATCAGATAGTTAGATGGTCTGTCACACTTGAGTCACACAAGGTGGCGCCAAACTTCAGGGATCACAGATTACATAATGAAAGAATTTAATAATTATGTCTTTAAATATGTAAGCCGTTGACAATTTTTTGTATCATCAATTCCTGGGCAGACTTGCCAGGTATGAAACTGTATGCTGTCATCATGCATTTTTAACAGGCCATCAGTTAATGGTCAGATAATCATACTGTCTTGCCTGATGAATTCTGTTGGCCTGACCTCATCACAAGCGCCAGAATGTCTGTTGCGGTGCGGCAGGACGTGAGATAGTGGGCCCAATCCTGGCGTAGCAGTAGTAGCCACAATGTTGATAACAGCTGAAAAGATGGCTGCAGCAGGGGCATCAATAGCATAGCTGAGAGAGAGATGTTCTTCCGTGTCCTGAGTCGTCATCCTTTTGCCAGGTCTCGGTGATGGTACCGACCTCCTAGTGCCACTCCTTCTTCTCATGGTAGATCACAACCGATGTGAAGATGTGGAGGAAGAACAGGTAGTCAACAGCCAGACCACCGTGCCGGCCTTGGTGAAGTCCTTGTACTTCTCAGAAGGCACCGTGCAACCTTCACGACTCAATCACCCAGCATCCCTCGTACTCTGGAAGATACATAGATCGTTCAGAAAATGCTCTGCCCATGTCTACAACTTTCCTAACCTTGTCCCTGACAGATTTTTGCACCCTAACTGTAATCAGTGATGGCACTGTCTGTCCTTTACATAATTTAAAGAATTAAATAAGTCACTAATAGCTAACTGTCACAATAAATAGGGATGTAGCATTCGACTGGCAGGGAAGCATGGCCAGACTCCAGTCATGAAGGATGTCATCATCATCAATTGAGTCAATGAATCATACAATGTGAAGATATTGCACATTATCTCCACATGTGGGAGCTTTACAGGTCTCTTCATGGAATGGAGGATTGTTGTCTACATAACTATACAAATATTTACATTATCTTGGGGATTAACACAGATTGTCAATTTAAATTCATTAATTATGTAATTAGATGATCTGTGGCACCAGATTCCAGGTGTCATGGACGACATGATCATTGTTTTATATAATTAAATAATCAAATAATGAGTCCGTGTAACATCATCCACTTCCCTAAGGTGGCTCCAAACCAGGCTCATGAACGATGCTGTCGGGATAAATTTAAATATTTAAACTACATAATTCATATTTAGATGGTCTATAATAATTGCCTCCCACATCGCGTCACCACAATCCACTGATCATGGATTATCTAATGTCCTATTTTAATAATCAAATAACAACATAATCAGAGGATGAAATGGTCTGCCATACTCCACACAATTGACTCCCTGTTGACTCCCACATGATTGTGGGAAACTCCCAGGTTCATCCCTTATTTAATCGCAGAGCACAGTAGTAACATGTTTAAATGCTGAACTGTCATTGTGGATGTAGGGTTTTTAGAAGATATCACATATTTAATGTTGGGAGGCTGCCTCAAAAGAGATGGACTGAAATCCAATAATCACAAAGTCTACTCTAACAAATGGATCATCACCTTCCTGAAGGAAGTCATCAATGGCAAACTCACCTTTTGATGAATAATTGTGAGTCTTATTTGTCTTTTGTTCCATAGTTTGACTTCTTAGGAGCTAGAGTATTCATAAACAGAAGACTTTGAACTGTTTCTCCACAGACTACGTTCTCTGATGACTGGGTAATCTTGAATTTGGTAACCAGTACAAGCTGTAGGCACACCTCCAGAGGTGTGGCTATGACTTGTTTAGGCGAACCAAATGATGTCATTAAAAGTTTTAGGAGATAGTTACCTTGGGAGACTGTAATGTCCCATGATAACACTTTCTGGAAGCTGCTCCTGGTCCTTGGCCCATGATACCAGGATACAGAATGCAACAGGGTTGCCAGTCAACATTTGTGAACCAACATTCTGTCACGTTCTAGTGCCCCACCCACATGCTTAAAGGAGTATACCCACCGATGAACTAACCTTACAGCCTCACTGAGTTTCTCACAAAAACAAAGCAGGGATCTTTCTTTTGAGTTCTACATATTTACCAGTCTCTCAAGCTACAACTTGCCTACAGTGATATAAGCAATAAAACAAAAGCATCCTTGTGCCATTCAAGTACAATGATGAGTATTTTAAACCTGTATCCTATGCTTCAGTTTTCTAATTTCTAGAACGGAAACAATACAATTAATCGCCTCTACCACAATCTTTTTCCCTTTATTGAAAATAAAATTAACTCCTCTGCATTCTCTTACCTTTAGAGGGAGCTTGATCCCATGGTTTCTCAGAGTTGTGTAGATTTGATTTAGGCTGATGATTAAGGATTTTGAGCAGTGTCTTCTGGTTCTTTCAGTCATTTTGGATTCCTCAATTGACTGTTCTCTATTAAGTCCTGTACCCCACTTTCTAATATGGTTATTTAGAGTGATTTATTGTTGGTGGTGTGTCACGTTATTAGCCCTTCAGAGTTCTTAGATGAGATTCCCTGATCAGGAGATTATTCAGTTATTCCATTTTTAAAATCGGGGGTCTCTGTGTCCTTCATGGGTCAGTTTTGTTGCAACCTCTCAGAAACTGATGATGCGAAACAGTACAGTTTTTAAAAATACGTGTAAACATTCGATTGTTAAAAAAAATCTACTATTATATAATCAGTAATCACTCTATAGGGAATGTCTCCCATTCTCTGGCCACTGCTTCTGGTACCGATCTCCTGCTGTCAAGGCCACAGCAGCCAAATGACGGATGACACTATCATTACTTACGCAATCAAATAAGTTAATAATTGGATAGTCCTGCATTAAACTTTCAAAAGATCTCCAGTGATTGTCATGGAAGTGGTACTTAGATAATTAAATAATGCCACGTGATTAACTTCCAAGGAGGAATGGACCGACTCCAGTCAAGAGAACAACATCTTCATCGATTTAAAAAATGAATATATAATGAAAAATGATTGAAAAATGACATGGTGGTGTATGTTTAAATCCCACATGGAGTAGTCAGACTGATCTATTCCTGGAATAATGATGTTTTTAAAAAATTAAATTGATAATTAATTAGTGGGCCTTTTATATTAACACTGATGAGATGGCACCAAAGTCCTAAACCTATCGCTGATGTAAAGATCTCTTTACATAGCTAAATGATGAAGTAATGAGATGATATTACATCATCAACTCCCGACTCCAAAAGGGACTTATGGTCCATAACATTACCTGTATTTTAAATACATAAATTAAATGATGAATTATTACTTAATTTCCTAGGTTAACAGTTAAAGAAGTAAGTGTAGTATTAGATGACGTGACGGTCTGGTACAACGGTCTCCCCAAAAGGAGGCTCAAAACTCCAGTGATCACTGAATACGTAATGACAGATTTTCATAATTAAATGAATAAACATCAAACAAGTGGGTGGTGTTTTATGCGTGAAGCCTAAATGATTGTTCAATACTGAAGAGACATTGAGTTCTTAATCATAGATTTGAACAAAAAATGAATGAATAAAGAGATAGTTTCTCATAATTCACCCCTAGAGAGATAACAAAATCATATCAACATTGATTTAAATAAAGAAAGGAAGAAAGGAAGAATGAAAGAAAGAAAGAAAGAAAGAAAGAAAGAAAGAATTCACAAGAAACATTTTAACACCAACAACGTGGATACAGACTGCACTCTCTCTGGAGTAGAAGAAGACAGATTTGAATAATGAAATAATCAGATAGTTAGATGGTCTGTCACACTTGAGTCACACAAGGTGGCGCCAAACTTCAGGGATCACAGATTACATAATGAAAGAATTTAATAATTATGTCTTTAAATATGTAAGCCGTTGACAATTTTTTGTATCATCAATTCCTGGGCAGACTTGCCAGGTATGAAACTGTATGCTGTCATCATGCATTTTTAACAGGCCATCAGTTAATGGTCAGATAATCATACTGTCTTGCCTGATGAATTCTGTTGGCCTGACCTCATCACAAGCGCCAGAATGTCTGTTGCGGTGCGGCAGGACGTGAGATAGTGGGCCCAATCCTGGCGTAGCAGTAGTAGCCACAATGTTGATAACAGCTGAAAAGATGGCTGCAGCAGGGGCATCAATAGCATAGCTGAGAGAGAGATGTTCTTCCGTGTCCTGAGTCGTCATCCTTTTGCCAGGTCTCGGTGATGGTACCGACCTCCTAGTGCCACTCCTTCTTCTCATGGTAGATCACAACCGATGTGAAGATGTGGGAGGAAGAACAGGTAGTCAACAGCCAGACCACCGTGCCGGCCTTGGTGAAGTCCTTGTACTTCTCAGAAGGCACCGTGCAACCTTCACGACTCAATCACCCAGCATCCCTCGTACTCTGGAAGATACATAGATCGTTCAGAAAATGCTCTGCCCATGTCTACAACTTTCCTAACCTTGTCCCTGACAGATTTTTGCACCCTAACTGTAATCAGTGATGGCACTGTCTGTCCTTTACATAATTTAAAGAACTAAATAAGTCACTAATAGCTAACTGTCACAATAAATAGGGGATGTAGCATTCGACTGGCAGGGAAGCATGGCCAGACTCCAGTCATGAAGGATGTCATCATCATCAATTGAGTCAATGAATCATACAATGTGAAGATATTGCACATTATCTCCACATGTGGGAGCTTTACAGGTCTCTTCATGGAATGGAGGATTGTTGTCTACATAACTATACAAATATTTACATTATCTTGGGGATTAACACAGATTGTCAATTTAAATTCATTAATTATGTAATTAGATGATCTGTGGCACCAGATTCCAGGTGTCATGGACGACATGATCATTGTTTTATATAATTAAATAATCAAATAATGAGTCCGTGTAACATCATCCACTTCCCTAAGGTGGCTCCAAACCAGGCTCATGAACGATGCTGTCGGGATAAATTTAAATATTTAAACTACATAATTCATATTTAGATGGTCTATAATAATTGCCTCCCACATCGCGTCACCACAATCCACTGATCATGGATTATCTAATGTCCTATTTTAATAATCAAATAACAACATAATCAGAGGATGAAATGGTCTGCCATACTCCACACAATTGACTCCCTGTTGACTCCCACATGATTGTGGGAAACTCCCAGGTTCATCCCTTATTTAATCGCAGAGCACAGTAGTAACATGTTTAAATGCTGAACTGTCATTGTGGATGTAGGGTTTTTAGAAGATATCACATATTTAATGTTGGGAGGCTGCCTCAAAAGAGATGGACTGAAATCCAATAATCACAAAGTCTACTCTAACAAATGGATCATCACCTTCCTGAAGGAAGTCATCAATGGCAAACTCACCTTTTGATGAATAATTGTGAGTCTTATTTGTCTTTTGTTCCATAGTTTGACTTCTTAGGAGCTAGAGTATTCATAAACAGAAGACTTTGAACTGTTTCTCCACAGACTACGTTCTCTGATGACTGGGTAATCTTGAATTTGGTAACCAGTACAAGCTGTAGGCACACCTCCAGAGGTGTGGCTATGACTTGTTTAGGCGAAACAAATGATGTCATTAAAAGTTTTAGGAGATAGTTACCTTGGGAGACTGTAATGTCCCATGATAACACTTTCTGGAAGCTGCTCCCTGGTCCTTGGCCCATGATACCAGGATACAGAATGCAACAGGGTTGCCAGTCAACATTTGTGAACCAACATTCTGTCACGTTCTAGTGCCCCACCCACATGCTTAAAGGAGTATACCCACCGATGAACTAACCTTACAGCCTCACTGAGTTTCTCACAAAAACAAAGCAGGGATCTTTCTTTTGAGTTCTACATATTTACCAGTCTCTCAAGCTACAACTTGCCTACAGTGATATAAGCAATAAAACAAAAGCATCCTTGTGCCATTCAAGTACAATGATGAGTATTTTAAACCTGTATCCTATGCTTCAGTTTTCTAATTTCTAGAACGGAAACAATACAATTAATCGCCTCTACCACAATCTTTTTCCCTTTATTGAAAATAAAATTAACTCCTCTGCATTCTCTTACCTTTAGAGGAGCTTGATCCCATGGTTTCTCAGAGTTGTGTAGATTTGATTTAGGCTGATGATTAAGGATTTTGAGCAGTGTCTTCTGGTTCTTTCAGTCATTTTGGATTCCTCAATTGACTGTTCTCTATTAAGTCCTGTACCCCACTTTCTAATATGGTTATTTAGAGTGATTTATTGTTGGTGGTGTGTCATGTTATCAGCCCTTCAGAGTTCTTAGATGAGATTCCCTGATCAGGAGATTATTCAGTTATTCCATTTTTAAAATCGGGGGTCTCTGTGTCCTTCATGGGTCAGTTTTGTTGCAACCTCTCAGAAACTGATGATGCGAAACAGTACAGTTTTTAAAAATCGTGTAAACATTCGATTGTTAAAAAAATCTACTATTATATAATCAGTAATCACTCTATAGGGAATGTCTCCCATTCTCTGGCCACTGCTTCTGGTACCGATCTCCTGCTGTGTCAAGGCCACAGCAGCCAAATGACGGATGACACTATCATTACTTACGCAATCAAATAAGTTAATAATTGGATAGTCCTGCATTAAACTTTCAAAAGATCTCCAGTGATTGTCATGGAAGTGGTACTTAGATAATTAAATAATGCCACGTGATTAACTTCCAAGGAGGAATGGACCGACTCCAGTCAAGAGAACAACATCTTCATCGATTTAAATAATTAATATATAATGAAAAATGATTGAAAAATGACATGGTGGTGTATGTTTAAATCCCACATGGAGTAGTCAGACTGATCTATTCCTGGAATAATGATGTTTTTAAAAAATTAAATTGATAATTAATTAGTGGGCCTTTTATATTAACACTGATGAGATGGCACCAAAGTCCTAAACCTATCGCTGATGTAAAGATCTCTTTACATAGCTAAATGATGAAGTAATGAGATGATATTACATCATCAACTCCCGACTCAAAAGGGACTTATGGTCCATAACATTACCTGTATTTTAAATACGTAAATTAAATGATGAATTATTACTTAATTTCCTAGGTTAACAGTTAAAGAAGTAAGTGTAGTATTAGATGACGTGACGGTCTGGTACAACGGTCTCCCCAAAGGAGGCTCAAAACTCCAGTGATCACTGAATACGTAATGACAGATTTTCATAATTAAATGAATAAACATCAAACAAGTGGGTCGTGTTTTATGCGTGAAGCCTAAATGATTGTTCAATACTGAAGAGACATTGAGTTCTTAATCATAGATTTGAACAAAAAATGAATGAATAAAGAGATAGTTTCTCATAATTCACCCCTAGAGAGATAACAAAATCATATCAACATTGATTTAAATAAAGAAAGGAAGAAAGGAAGAATGAAAAGAAAGAAAGAAAGAAAGAAAGAAAGAAAGAAAGAACGAATTCACAAGAAACATTTTAACACCAACAACGTGGATACAGACTGCACTCTCCCTGGAGTAGAAAAAGACAGATTTGAATAATGAAATAATCAGATAGTTAGATGGTCTGTCACACTTGAGTCACACAAGGTGGCGCCAAACTTCAGGGATCACAGATTACATAATGAAAGAATTTAATAATTATGTCTTTAAATATGTAAGCCGTTGACAATTTTTTGTATCATCAATTCCTGGGCAGACTTGCCAGGTATGAAACTGTATGCTGTCATCATGCATTTTTAACAGGCCATCAGTTAATGGTCAGATAATCATACTGTCTTGCCTGATGAATTCTGTTGGCCTGACCTCATCACAAGCGCCAGAATGTCTGTTGCGGTGCGGCAGGACGTGAGATAGTGGGCCCAATCCTGGCGTAGCAGTAGTAGCCACAATGTTGATAACAGCTGAAAAGATGGCTGCAGCAGGGGCATCAATAGCATAGCTGAGAGAGAGATGTTCTTCCGTGTCCTGAGTCGTCATCCTTTTGCCAGGTCTCGGTGATGGTACCGACCTCCTAGTGCCACTCCTTCTTCTCATGGTAGATCACAACCGATGTGAAGATGTGGAGGAAGAACAGGTAGTCAACAGCCAGACCACCGTGCCGGCCTTGGTGAAGTCCTTGTACTTCTCAGAAGGCACCGTGCAACCTTCACGACTCAATCACCCAGCATCCCTCGTACTCTGGAAGATACATAGATCGTTCAGAAAATGCTCTGCCCATTTCTACAACTTTCCTAACCTTGTCCCTGACAGATTTTTGCACCCTAACTGTAATCAGTGATGGCACTGTCTGTCCTTTACATAATTTAAAGAATTAAATAAGTCACTAATAGCTAACTGTCACAATAAATAGGGGATGTAGCATTCGACTGGCAGGGAAGCATGGCCAGACTCCAGTCATGAAGGATGTCATCATCATCAACTGAGTCAATGAATCATACAATGTGAAGATATTGCACATTATCTCCACATGTGGGAGCTTTACAGGTCTCTTCATGGAATGGAGGATTGTTGTCTACATAACTATACAAATATTTACATTATCTTGGGGATTAACACAGATTGTCAATTTAAATTCATTAATTATGTAATTAGATGATCTGTGGCACCAGATTCCAGGTGTCATGGACGACATGATCATTGTTTTATATAATTAAATAATCAAATAATGAGTCCGTGTAACATCATCCACTTCCCTAAGGTGGCTCCAAACCAGGCTCATGAACGATGCTGTCGGGATAAATTTAAATATTTAAACTACATAATTCATATTTAGATGGTCTATAATAATTGCCTCCCACATCGCGTCACCACAATCCACTGATCATGGATTATCTAATGTCCTATTTTAATAATCAAATAACAACATAATCAGAGGATGAAATGGTCTGCCATACTCCACACAATTGACTCCCTGTTGACTCCCACATGATTGTGGGAAACTCCCAGGTTCATCCCTTATTTAATCGCAGAGCACAGTAGTAACATGTTTAAATGCTGAACTGTCATTGTGGATGTAGGGTTTTTAGAAGATATCACATATTTAATGTTGGGAGGCTGCCTCAAAAGAGATGGACTGAAATCCAATAATCACAAAGTCTACTCTAACAAATGGATCATCACCTTCCTGAAGGAAGTCATCAATGGCAAACTCACCTTTTGATGAATAATTGTGAGTCTTATTTGTCTTTTGTTCCATAGTTTGACTTCTTAGGAGCTAGAGTATTCATAAACAGAAGACTTTGAACTGTTTCTCCACAGACTACGTTCTCTGATGACTGGGTAATCTTGAATTTGGTAACCAGTACAAGCTGTAGGCACACCTCCAGAGGTGTGGCTATGACTTGTTTAGGCAACCAAAATGATGTCATTAAAAGTTTTAGGAGATAGTTACCTTGGGAGACTGTAATGTCCCATGATAACACTTTCTGGAAGCTGCTCCCTGGTCCTTGGCCCATGATACCAGGATACAGAATGCAACAGGGTTGCCAGTCAACATTTGTGAACCAACATTCTGTCACGTTCTAGTGCCCCACCCACATGCTTAAAGGAGTATACCCACCGATGAACTAACCTTACAGCCTCACTGAGTTTCTCACAAAAACAAAGCAGGGATCTTTCTTTTGAGTTCTACATATTTACCAGTCTCTCAAGCTACAACTTGCCTACAGTGATATAAGCAATAAAACAAAAGCATCCTTGTGCCATTCAAGTACAATGATGAGTATTTTAAACCTGTATCCTATGCTTCAGTTTTCTAATTTCTAGAACGGAAACAATACAATTAATCGCCTCTACCACAATCTTTTTCCCTTTATTGAAAATAAAATTAACTCCTCTGCATTCTCTTACCTTTAGAGGAGCTTGATCCCATGGTTTCTCAGAGTTGTGTAGATTTGATTTAGGCTGATGATTAAGGATTTTGAGCAGTGTCTTCTGGTTCTTTCAGTCATTTTGGATTCCTCAATTGACTGTTCTCTATTAAGTCCTGTACCCCACTTTCTAATATGGTTATTTAGAGTGATTTATTGTTGGTGGTGTGTCACGTTATCAGCCCTTCAGAGTTCTTAGATGAGATTCCCTGATCAGGAGATTATTCAGTTATTCCATTTTTAAAATCGGGGGTCTCTGTGTCCTTCATGGGTCAGTTTTGTTGCAACCTCTCAGAAACTGATGATGCGAAACAGTACAGTTTTTAAAAATCGTGTAAACATTCGATTGTTAAAAAAATCTACTATTATATAATCAGTAATCACTCTATAGGGAATGTCTCCCATTCTCTGGCCACTGCTTCTGGTACCGATCTCCTGCTGTGTCGCCACAGCAGCCAAATGACGGATGACACTATCATTACTTACGCAATCAAATAAGTTAATAATTGGATAGTCCTGCATTAAACTTTCAAAAGATCTCCAGTGATTGTCATGGAAGTGGTACTTAGATAATTAAATAATGCCACGTGATTAACTTCCAAGGAGGAATGGACCCGACTCCAGTCAAGAGAACAACATCTTCATCGATTTAAATAATTAATATATAATGAAAAATGATTGAAAAATGACATGGTGGTGTATGTTTAAATCCCACATGGAGTAGTCAGACTGATCTATTCCTGGAATAATGATGTTTTTAAAAAATTAAATTGATAATTAATTAGTGGGCCTTTTATATTAACACTGATGTGATGGCACCAAAGTCCTAAACCTATCGCTGATGTAAAGATCTCTTTACATAGCTAAATGATGAAGTAATGAGATGATATTACATCATCAACTCCCGACTCCAAAAGGGACTTATGGTCCATAACATTACCTGTATTTTAAATACGTAAATTAAATGATGAATTATTACTTAATTTCCTAGGTTAACAGTTAAAGAAGTAAGTGTAGTATTAGATGACGTGACGGTCTGGTACAACGGTCTCCCCAAAGGAGGCTCAAAACTCCAGTGATCACTGAATACGTAATGACAGATTTTCATAATTAAATGAATAAACATCAAACAAGTGGGTGGTGTTTTATGCGTGAAGCCTAAATGATTGTTCAATACTGAAGAGACATTGAGTTCTTAATCATAGATTTGAACAAAAAATGAATGAATAAAGAGATAGTTTCTCATAATTCACCCCTAGAGAGATAACAAAATCATATCAACATTGATTTAAATAAAGAAAGGAAGAAAGGAAGAATGAAAGAAAGAAAGAAAGAAAGAAAGAAAGAAAGAAAGAATTCACAAGAAACATTTTAACACCAACAACGTGGATACAGACTGCACTCTCCCTGGAGTAGAAAAAGACAGATTTGAATAATGAAATAATCAGATAGTTAGATGGTCTGTCACACTTGAGTCACACAAGGTGGCGCCAAACTTCAGGGATCACAGATTACATAATGAAAGAATTTAATAATTATGTCTTTAAATATGTAAGCCGTTGACAATTTTTTGTATCATCAATTCCTGGGCAGACTTGCCAGGTATGAAACTGTATGCTGTCATCATGCATTTTTAACAGGCCATCAGTTAATGGTCAGATAATCATACTGTCTTGCCTGATGAATTCTGTTGGCCTGACCTCATCACAAGCGCCTGAATGTCTGTTGCGGTGCGGCAGGACGTGAGATAGTGGGCCCAATCCTGGCGTAGCAGTAGTAGCCACAATGTTGATAACAGCTGAAAAGATGGCTGCAGCAGGGGCATCAATAGCATAGCTGAGAGAGAGATGTTCTTCCGTGTCCTGAGTCGTCATCCTTTTGCCAGGTCTCGGTGATGGTACCGACCTCCTAGTGCCACTCCTTCTTCTCATGGTAGATCACAACCGATGTGAAGATGTGGAGGAAGAACAGGTAGTCAACAGCCAGACCACCGTGCCGGCCTTGGTGAAGTCCTTGTACTTCTCAGAAGGCACCGTGCAACCTTCACGACTCAATCACCCAGCATCCCTCGTACTCTGGAAGATACATAGATCGTTCAGAAAATGCTCTGCCCATGTCTACAACTTTCCTAACCTTGTCCCTGACAGATTTTTGCACCCTAACTGTAATCAGTGATGGCACTGTCTGTCCTTTACATAATTTAAAGAACTAAATAAGTCACTAATAGCTAACTGTCACAATAAATAGGGGATGTAGCATTCGACTGGCAGGGAAGCATGGCCAGACTCCAGTCATGAAGGATGTCATCATCATCAATTGAGTCAATGAATCATACAATGTGAAGATATTGCACATTATCTCCACATGTGGGAGCTTTACAGGTCTCTTCATGGAATGGAGGATTGTTGTCTACATAACTATACAAATATTTACATTATCTTGGGGATTAACACAGATTGTCAATTTAAATTCATTAATTATGTAATTAGATGATCTGTGGCACCAGATTCCAGGTGTCATGGACGACATGATCATTGTTTTATATAATTAAATAATCAAATAATGAGTCCGTGTAACATCATCCACTTCCCTAAGGTGGCTCCAAACCAGGCTCATGAACGATGCTGTCGGGATAAATTTAAATATTTAAACTACATAATTCATATTTAGATGGTCTATAATAATTGCCTCCCACATCGCGTCACCACAATCCACTGATCATGGATTATCTAATGTCCTATTTTAATAATCAAATAACAACATAATCAGAGGATGAAATGGTCTGCCATACTCCACACAATTGACTCCCTGTTGACTCCCACATGATTGTGGGAAACTCCCAGGTTCATCCCTTATTTAATCGCAGAGCACAGTAGTAACATGTTTAAATGCTGAACTGTCATTGTGGATGTAGGGTTTTTAGAAGATATCACATATTTAATGTTGGGAGGCTGCCTCAAAAGAGATGGACTGAAATCCAATAATCACAAAGTCTACTCTAACAAATGGATCATCACCTTCCTGAAGGAAGTCATCAATGGCAAACTCACCTTTTGATGAATAATTGTGAGTCTTATTTGTCTTTTGTTCCATAGTTTGACTTCTTAGGAGCTAGAGTATTCATAAACAGAAGACTTTGAACTGTTTCTCCACAGACTACGTTCTCTGATGACTGGGTAATCTTGAATTTGGTAACCAGTACAAGCTGTAGGCACACCTCCAGAGGTGTGGCTATGACTTGTTTAGGCGGAACCCAAATGATGTCATTAAAAGTTTTAGGAGATAGTTACCTTGGGAGACTGTAATGTCCCATGATAACACTTTCTGGAAGCTGCTCCCTGGTCCTTGGCCCATGATACCAGGATACAGAATGCAACAGGGTTGCCAGTCAACATTTGTGAACCAACATTCTGTCACGTTCTAGTGCCCCACCCACATGCTTAAAGGAGTATACCCACCGATGAACTAACCTTACAGCCTCACTGAGTTTCTCACAAAAACAAAGCAGGGATCTTTCTTTTGAGTTCTACATATTTACCAAGTCTCTCAAGCTACAACTTGCCTACAGTGATATAAGCAATAAAACAAAAGCATCCTTGTGCCATTCAAGTACAATGATGAGTATTTTAAACCTGTATCCTATGCTTCAGTTTTCTAATTTCTAGAACGGAAACAATACAATTAATCGCCTCTACCACAATCTTTTTCCCTTTATTGAAAATAAAATTAACTCCTCTGCATTCTCTTACCTTTAGAGGAGCTTGATCCCATGGTTTCTCAGAGTTGTGTAGATTTGATTTAGGCTGATGATTAAGGATTTTGAGCAGTGTCTTCTGGTTCTTTCAGTCATTTTGGATTCCTCAATTGACTGTTCTCTATTAAGTCCTGTACCCCACTTTCTAATATGGTTATTTAGAGTGATTTATTGTTGGTGGTGTGTCATGTTATCAGCCCTTCAGAGTTCTTAGATGAGATTCCCTGATCAGGAGATTATTCAGTTATTCCATTTTTAAAATCGGGGGTCTCTGTGTCCTTCATGGGTCAGTTTTGTTGCAACCTCTCAGAAACTGATGATGCGAAACAGTACAGTTTTTTAAAAATCGTGTAAACATTCGATTGTTAAAAAAATCTACTATTATATAATCAGTAATCACTCTATAGGGAATGTCTCCCATTCTCTGGCCACTGCTTCTGGTACCGATCTCCTGCTGTGTCAAGGCCACAGCAGCCAAATGACGGATGACACTATCATTACTTACGCAATCAAATAAGTTAATAATTGGATAGTCCTGCATTAAACTTTCAAAAGATCTCCAGTGATTGTCATGGAAGTGGTACTTAGATAATTAAATAATGCCACGTGATTAACTTCCAAGGAGGAATGGACCGACTCCAGTCAAGAGAACAACATCTTCATCGATTTAAATAATTAATATATAATGAAAAATGATTGAAAAATGACATGGTGGTGTATGTTTAAATCCCACATGGAGTAGTCAGACTGATCTATTCCTGGAATAATGATGTTTTTAAAAAATTAAATTGATAATTAATTAGTGGGCCTTTTATATTAACACTGATGAGATGGCACCAAAGTCCTAAACCTATCGCTGATGTAAAGATCTCTTTACATAGCTAAATGATGAAGTAATGAGATGATATTACATCATCAACTCCCGACTCCAAAAGGGACTTATGGTCCATAACATTACCTGTATTTTAAATACGTAAATTAAATGATGAATTATTACTTAATTTCCTAGGTTAACAGTTAAAGAAGTAAGTGTAGTATTAGATGACGTGACGGTCTGGTACAACGGTCTCCCCAAAGGAGGCTCAAAACTCCAGTGATCACTGAATACGTAATGACAGATTTTCATAATTAAATGAATAAACATCAAACAAGTGGGTCGTGTTTTATGCGTGAAGCCTAAATGATTGTTCAATACTGAAGAGACATTGAGTTCTTAATCATAGATTTGAACAAAAAATGAATGAATAAAGAGATAGTTTCTCATAATTCACCCCTAGAGAGATAACAAAATCATATCAACATTGATTTAAATAAAGAAAGGAAGAAAGGAAGAATGAAAGAAAGAAAGAAAGAAAGAAAGAAAGAAAGAAAGAAAGAAACGAATTCACAAGAAACATTTTAACACCAACAACGTGGATACAGACTGCACTCTCCCTGGAGTAGAAAAAGACAGATTTGAATAATGAAATAATCAGATAGTTAGATGGTCTGTCACACTTGAGTCACACAAGGTGGCGCCAAACTTCAGGGATCACAGATTACATAATGAAAGAATTTAATAATTATGTCTTTAAATATGTAAGCCGTTGACAATTTTTTGTATCATCAATTCCTGGGCAGACTTGCCAGGTATGAAACTGTATGCTGTCATCATGCATTTTTAACAGGCCATCAGTTAATGGTCAGATAATCATACTGTCTTGCCTGATGAATTCTGTTGGCCTGACCTCATCACAAGCGCCTGAATGTCTGTTGCGGTGCGGCAGGACGTGAGATAGTGGGCCCAATCCTGGCGCGTAGCAGTAGTAGCCACAATGTTGATAACAGCTGAAAAGATGGCTGCAGCAGGGGCATCAATAGCATAGCTGAGAGAGAGATGTTCTTCCGTGTCCTGAGTCGTCATCCTTTTGCCAGGTCTCGGTGATGGTACCGACCTCCTAGTGCCACTCCTTCTTCTCATGGTAGATCACAACCGATGTGAAGATGTGGAGGAAGAACAGGTAGTCAACAGCCAGACCACCGTGCCGGCCTTGGTGAAGTCCTTGTACTTCTCAGAAGGCACCGTGCAACCTTCACGACTCAATCACCCAGCATCCCTCGTACTCTGGAAGATACATAGATCGTTCAGAAAATGCTCTGCCCATGTCTACAACTTTCCTAACCTTGTCCCTGACAGATTTTTGCACCCTAACTGTAATCAGTGATGGCACTGTCTGTCCTTTACATAATTTAAAGAATTAAATAAGTCACTAATAGCTAACTGTCACAATAAATAGGGGGATGTAGCATTCGACTGGCAGGGAAGCATGGCCAGACTCCAGTCATGAAGGATGTCATCATCATCAACTGAGTCAATGAATCATACAATGTGAAGATATTGCACATTATCTCCACATGTGGGAGCTTTACAGGTCTCTTCATGGAATGGAGGATTGTTGTCTACATAACTATACAAATATTTACATTATCTTGGGGATTAACACAGATTGTCAATTTAAATTCATTAATTATGTAATTAGATGATCTGTGGCACCAGATTCCAGGTGTCATGGACGACATGATCATTGTTTTATATAATTAAATAATCAAATAATGAGTCCGTGTAACATCATCCACTTCCCTAAGGTGGCTCCAAACCAGGCTCATGAACGATGCTGTCGGGATAAATTTAAATATTTAAACTACATAATTCATATTTAGATGGTCTATAATAATTGCCTCCCACATCGCGTCACCACAATCCACTGATCATGGATTATCTAATGTCCTATTTTAATAATCAAATAACAACATAATCAGAGGATGAAATGGTCTGCCATACTCCACACAATTGACTCCCTGTTGACTCCCACATGATTGTGGGAAACTCCCAGGTTCATCCCTTATTTAATCGCAGAGCACAGTAGTAACATGTTTAAATGCTGAACTGTCATTGTGGATGTAGGGTTTTTAGAAGATATCACATATTTAATGTTGGGAGGCTGCCTCAAAAGAGATGGACTGAAATCCAATAATCACAAAGTCTACTCTAACAAATGGATCATCACCTTCCTGAAGGAAGTCATCAATGGCAAACTCACCTTTTGATGAATAATTGTGAGTCTTATTTGTCTTTTGTTCCATAGTTTGACTTCTTAGGAGCTAGAGTATTCATAAACAGAAGACTTTGAACTGTTTCTCCACAGACTACGTTCTCTGATGACTGGGTAATCTTGAATTTGGTAACCAGTACAAGCTGTAGGCACACCTCCAGAGGTGTGGCTATGACTTGTTTAGGCGAACCAAATGATGTCATTAAAAGTTTTAGGGAGATAGTTACCTTGGGAGACTGTAATGTCCCATGATAACACTTTCTGGAAGCTGCTCCCTGGTCCTTGGCCCATGATACCAGGATACAGAATGCAACAGGGTTGCCAGTCAACATTTGTGAACCAACATTCTGTCACGTTCTAGTGCCCCACCCACATGCTTAAAGGAGTATACCCACCGATGAACTAACCTTACAGCCTCACTGAGTTTCTCACAAAAACAAAGCAGGGATCTTTCTTTTTGAGTTCTACATATTTACCAGTCTCTCAAGCTACAACTTGCCTACAGTGATATAAGCAATAAAACAAAAGCATCCTTGTGCCATTCAAGTACAATGATGAGTATTTTAAACCTGTATCCTATGCTTCAGTTTTCTAATTTCTAGAACGGAAACAATACAATTAATCGCCTCTACCACAATCTTTTTCCCTTTATTGAAAATAAAATTAACTCCTCTGCATTCTCTTACCTTTAGAGGAGCTTGATCCCATGGTTTCTCAGAGTTGTGTAGATTTGATTTAGGCTGATGATTAAGGATTTTGAGCAGTGTCTTCTGGTTCTTTCAGTCATTTTGGATTCCTCAATTGACTGTACTCTATTAAGTCCTGTACCCCACTTTCTAATATGGTTATTTAGAGTGATTTATTGTTGGTGGTGTGTCATGTTATCAGCCCTTCAGAGTTCTTAGATGAGATTCCCTGATCAGGAGATTATTCAGTTATTCCATTTTTAAAATCGGGGGTCTCTGTGTCCTTCATGGGTCAGTTTTGTTGCAACCTCTCAGAAACTGATGATGCGAAAACAGTACAGTTTTTAAAAATCGTGTAAACATTCGATTGTTAAAAAAATCTACTATTATATAATCAGTAATCACTCTATAGGGAATGTCTCCCATTCTCTGGCCACTGCTTCTGGTACCGATCTCCTGCTGTGTCAAGGCCACAGCAGCCAAATGACGGATGACACTATCATTACTTACGCAATCAAATAAGTTAATAATTGGATAGTCCTGCATTAAACTTTCAAAAGATCTCCAGTGATTGTCATGGAAGTGGTACTTCAGATAATTAAATAATGCCACGTGATTAACTTCCAAGGAGGAATGGACCGACTCCAGTCAAGAGAACAACATCTTCATCGATTTAAATAATTAATATATAATGAAAAATGATTGAAAAATGACATGGTGGTGTATGTTTAAATCCCACATGGAGTAGTCAGACTGATCTATTCCTGGAATAATGATGTTTTTAAAAAATTAAATTGATAATTAATTAGTGGGCCTTTTATATTAACACTGATGTGATGGCACCAAAGTCCTAAACCTATCGCTGATGTAAAGATCTCTTTACATAGCTAAATGATGAAGTAATGAGATGATATTACATCATCAACTCCCGACTCAAAAGGGACTTATGGTCCATAACATTACCTGTATTTTAAATACGTAAATTAAATGATGAATTATTACTTAATTTCCTAGGTTAACAGTTAAAGAAGTAAGTGTAGTATTAGATGACGTGACGGTCTGGTACAACGGTCTCTCCAAAAGGAGGCTCAAAACTCCAGTGATCACTGAATACGTAATGACAGATTTTCATAATTAAATGAATAAACATCAAACAAGTGGGTGGTGTTTTATGCGTGAAGCCTAAATGATTGTTCAATACTGAAGAGACATTGAGTTCTTAATCATAGATTTGAACAAAAAATGAATGAATAAAGAGATAGTTTCTCATAATTCACCCCTAGAGAGATAACAAAATCATATCAACATTGATTTAAATAAAGAAAGGAAGAAAGGAAGAATGAAAGAAAGAAAGAAAGAAAGAAAGAAAGAAAGAAAGAAAGAAAGAAAGAAAGAATTCACAAGAAACATTTTAACACCAACAACGTGGATACAGACTGCACTCTCCCTGGAGTAGAAAAAGACAGATTTGAATAATGAAATAATCAGATAGTTAGATGGTCTGTCACACTTGGAGTCACACAAGGTGGCGCCAAACTTCAGGGATCACAGATTACATAATGAAAGAATTTAATAATTATGTCTTTAAATATGTAAGCCGTTGACAATTTTTTGTATCATCAATTCCTGGGCAGACTTGCCAGGTATGAAACTGTATGCTGTCATCATGCATTTTTAACAGGCCATCAGTTAATGGTCAGATAATCATACTGTCTTGCCTGATGAATTCTGTTGGCCTGACCTCATCACAAGCGCCAGAATGTCTGTTGTGGTGCGGCAGGACGTGAGATAGTGGGCCCAATCCTGGCGTAGCAGTAGTAGCCACAATGTTGATAACAGCTGAAAAGATGGCTGCAGCAGGGGCATCAATAGCATAGCTGAGAGAGAGATGTTCTTCCGTGTCCTGAGTCGTCATCCTTTTGCCAGGTCTCGGTGATGGTACCGACCTCCTAGTGCCACTCCTTCTTCTCATGGTAGATCACAACCGATGTGAAGATGTGGAGGAAGAACAGGTAGTCAACAGCCAGACCACCGTGCCGGCCTTGGTGAAGTCCTTGTACTTCTCAGAAGGCACCGTGCAACCTTCACGACTCAATCACCCAGCATCCCTCGTACTCTGGAAGATACATAGATCGTTCAGAAAATGCTCTGCCCATGTCTACAACTTTCCTAACCTTGTCCCTGACAGATTTTTGCACCCTAACTGTAATCAGTGATGGCACTGTCTGTCCTTTACATAATTTAAAGAATTAAATAAGTCACTAATAGCTAACTGTCACAATAAATAGGGGATGTAGCATTCGACTGGCAGGGAAGCATGGCCAGACTCCAGTCATGAAGGATGTCATCATCATCAACTGAGTCAATGAATCATACAATGTGAAGATATTGCACATTATCTCCACATGTGGGAGCTTTACAGGTCTCTTCATGGAATGGAGGATTGTTGTCTACATAACTATACAAATATTTACATTATCTTGGGGATTAACACAGATTGTCAATTTAAATTCATTAATTATGTAATTAGATGATCTGTGGCACCAGATTCCAGGTGTCATGGACGACATGATCATTGTTTTATATAATTAAATAATCAAATAATGAGTCCGTGTAACATCATCCACTTCCCTAAGGTGGCTCCAAACCAGGCTCATGAACGATGCTGTCGGGATAAATTTAAATATTTAAACTACATAATTCATATTTAGATGGTCTATAATAATTGCCTCCCACATCGCGTCACCACAATCCACTGATCATGGATTATCTAATGTCCTATTTTAATAATCAAATAACAACATAATCAGAGGATGAAATGGTCTGCCTTACTCCACACAATTGACTCCCTGTTGACTCCCACATGATTGTGGGAAACTCCCAGGTTCATCCCTTATTTAATCGCAGAGCACAGTAGTAACATGTTTAAATGCTGAACTGTCATTGTGGATGTAGGGTTTTTTAGAAGATATCACATATTTAATGTTGGGAGGCTGCCTCAAAAGAGATGGACTGAAATCCAATAATCACAAAGTCTACTCTAACAAATGGATCATCACCTTCCTGAAGGAAGTCATCAATGGCAAACTCACCTTTTGATGAATAATTGTGAGTCTTATTTGTCTTTTGTTCCATAGTTTGACTTCTTAGGAGCTAGAGTATTCATAAACAGAAGACTTTGAACTGTTTCTCCACAGACTACGTTCTCTGATGACTGGGTAATCTTGAATTTGGTAACCAGTACAAGCTGTAGGCACACCTCCAGAGGTGTGGCTATGACTTGTTTAGGCGAACCAAATGATGTCATTAAAAGTTTTAGGAGATAGTTACCTTGGGAGACTGTAATGTCCCATGATAACACTTTCTGGAAGCTGCTCCCTGGTCCTTGGCCCATGATACCAGGATACAGAATGCAACAGGGTTGCCAGTCAACATTTGTGAACCAACATTCTGTCACGTTCTAGTGCCCCACCCACATGCTTAAAGGAGTATACCCACCGATGAACTAACCTTACAGCCTCACTGAGTTTCTCACAAAAACAAAGCAGGGATCTTTCTTTTGAGTTCTACATATTTACCAGTCTCTCAAGCTACAACTTGCCTACAGTGATATAAGCAATAAAACAAAAGCATCCTTGTGCCATTCAAGTACAATGATGAGTATTTTAAACCTGTATCCTATGCTTCAGTTTTCTAATTTCTAGAACGGAAACAATACAATTAATCGCCTCTACCACAATCTTTTTCCCTTTATTGAAAATAAAATTAACTCCTCTGCATTCTCTTACCTTTAGAGGAGCTTGATCCCATGGTTTCTCAGAGTTGTGTAGATTTGATTTAGGCTGATGATTAAGGATTTTGAGCAGTGTCTTCTGGTTCTTTCAGTCATTTTGGATTCCTCAGTTGACTGTACTCTATTAAGTCCTGTACCCCACTTTCTAATATGGTTATTTAGAGTGATTTATTGTTGGTGGTGTGTCATGTTATCAGCCCTTCAGAGTTCTTAGATGAGATTCCCTGATCAGGAGATTATTCAGTTATTCCATTTTTAAAATCGGGGGTCTCTGTGTCCTTCATGGGTCAGTTTTGTTGCAACCTCTCAGAAACTGATGATGCGAAACAGTACAGTTTTTTAAAAATCGTGTAAACATTCGATTGTTAAAAAAAAATCTACTATTATATAATCAGTAATCACTCTATAGGGAATGTCTCCCATTCTCTGGCCACTGCTTCTGGTACCGATCTCCTGCTGTGTCAAGGCCACAGCAGCCAAATGACGGATGACACTATCATTACTTACGCAATCAAATAAGTTAATAATTGGATAGTCCTGCATTAAACTTTCAAAAGATCTCCAGTGATTGTCATGGAAGTGGTACTTAGATAATTAAATAATGCCACGTGATTAACTTCCAAGGAGGAATGGACCGACTCCAGTCAAGAGAACAACATCTTCATCGATTTAAATAATTAATATATAATGAAAAATGATTGAAAAATGACATGGTGGTGTATGTTTAAATCCCACATGGAGTAGTCAGACTGATCTATTCCTGGAATAATGATGTTTTTAAAAAATTAAATTGATAATTAATTAGTGGGCCTTTTATATTAACACTGATGTGATGGCACCAAAGTCCTAAACCTATCGCTGATGTAAAGATCTCTTTACATAGCTAAATGATGAAGTAATGAGATGATATTACATCATCAACTCCCGACTCAAAAGGGACTTATGGTCCATAACATTACCTGTATTTTAAATACGTAAATTAAATGATGAATTATTACTTAATTTCCTAGGTTAACAGTTAAAGAAGTAAGTGTAGTATTAGATGACGTGACGGTCTGGTACAACGGTCTCTCCAAAGGAGGCTCAAAACTCCAGTGATCACTGAATACGTAATGACAGATTTTCATAATTAAATGAATAAACATCAAACAAGTGGGTGGTGTTTTATGCGTGAAGCCTAAATGATTGTTCAATACTGAAGAGACATTGAGTTCTTAATCATAGATTTGAACAAAAAATGAATGAATAAAGAGATAGTTTCTCATAATTCACCCCTAGAGAGATAACAAAATCATATCAACATTGATTTAAATAAAGAAAGGAAGAAAGGAAGAAAGAATGAAAGAAAGAAAGAAAGAAAGAAAGAAAGAAAGAATTCACAAGAAACATTTTAACACCAACAACGTGGATACAGACTGCACTCTCCCTGGAGTAGAAAAAGACAGATTTGAATAATGAAATAATCAGATAGTTAGATGGTCTGTCACACTTGAGTCACACAAGGTGGCGCCAAACTTCAGGGATCACAGATTACATAATGAAAGAATTTAATAATTATGTCTTTAAATATGTAAGCCGTTGACAATTTTTTGTATCATCAATTCCTGGGCAGACTTGCCAGGTATGAAACTGTATGCTGTCATCATGCATTTTTAACAGGCCATCAGTTAATGGTCAGATAATCATACTGTCTTGCCTGATGAATTCTGTTGGCCTGACCTCATCACAAGCGCCAGAATGTCTGTTGCGGTGCGGCAGGACGTGAGATAGTGGGCCCAATCCTGGCGTAGCAGTAGTAGCCACAATGTTGATAACAGCTGAAAAGATGGCTGCAGCAGGGGCATCAATAGCATAGCTGAGAGAGAGATGTTCTTCCGTGTCCTGAGTCGTCATCCTTTTGCCAGGTCTCGGTGATGGTACCCGACCTCCTAGTGCCACTCCTTCTTCTCATGGTAGATCACAACCGATGTGAAGATGTGGAGGAAGAACAGGTAGTCAACAGCCAGACCACTCGTGCCGGCCTTGGTGAAGTCCTTGTACTTCTCCAGAAGGCACCGTGCAACCTTCACGACTCAATCACCCAGCATCCCTCGTACTCTGGAAGATACATAGATCGTTCAGAAAATGCTCTGCCCATGTCTACAACTTTCCTAACCTTGTCCCTGACAGATTTTTGCACCCTAACTGTAATCAGTGATGGCACTGTCTGTCCTTTACATAATTTAAAGAATTAAATAAGTCACTAATAGCTAACTGTCACAATAAATAGGGGATGTAGCATTCGACTGGCAGGGAAGCATGGCCAGACTCCAGTCATGAAGGATGTCATCATCATCAACTGAGTCAATGAATCATACAATGTGAAGATATTGCACATTATCTCCACATGTGGGAGCTTTACAGGTCTCTTCATGGAATGGAGGATTGTTGTCTACATAACTATACAAATATTTACATTATCTTGGGGATTAACACAGATTGTCAATTTAAATTCATTAATTATGTAATTAGATGATCTGTGGCACCAGATTCCAGGTGTCATGGACGACATGATCATTGTTTTATATAATTAAATAATCAAATAATGAGTCCGTGTAACATCATCCACTTCCCCTAAGGTGGCTCCAAACCAGGCTCATGAACGATGCTGTCGGGATAAATTTAAATATTTAAACTACATAATTCATATTTAGATGGTCTATAATAATTGCCTCCCCACATCGCGTCACCACAATCCACTGATCATGGATTATCTAATGTCCTATTTTAATAATCAAATAACAACATAATCAGAGGATGAAATGGTCTGCCTTACTCCACACAATTGACTCCCTGTTGACTCCCACATGATTGTGGGAAACTCCCAGGTTCATCCCTTATTTAATCGCAGAGCACAGTAGTAACATGTTTAAATGCTGAACTGTCATTGTGGATGTAGGGTTTTTAGAAGATATCACATATTTAATGTTGGGAGGCTGCCTCAAAAGAGATGGACTGAAATCCAATAATCACAAAGTCTACTCTAACAAATGGATCATCACCTTCCTGAAGGAAGTCATCAATGGCAAACTCACCTTTTGATGAATAATTGTGAGTCTTATTTGTCTTTTGTTCCATAGTTTGACTTCTTAGGAGCTAGAGTATTCATAAACAGAAGACTTTGAACTGTTTCTCCACAGACTACGTTCTCTGATGACTGGGTAATCTTGAATTTGGTAACCAGTACAAGCTGTAGGCACACCTCCAGAGGTGTGGCTATGACTTGTTTAGGCGAACCAAATGATGTCATTAAAAGTTTTAGGAGATAGTTACCTTGGGAGACTGTAATGTCCCATGATAACACTTTCTGGAAGCTGCTCCCTGGTCCTTGGCCCATGATACCAGGATACAGAATGCAACAGGGTTGCCAGTCAACATTTGTGAACCAACATTCTGTCACGTTCTAGTGCCCCACCCACATGCTTAAAGGAGTATACCCACCCGATGAACTAACCTTACAGCCTCACTGAGTTTCTCACAAAAACAAAGCAGGGATCTTTCTTTTGAGTTCTACATATTTACCAGTCTCTCAAGCTACAACTTGCCTACAGTGATATAAGCAATAAAACAAAAAGCATCCTTGTGCCATTCAAGTACAATGATGAGTATTTTAAACCTGTATCCTATGCTTCAGTTTTCTAATTTCTAGAACGGAAACAATACAATTAATCGCCTCTACCACAATCTTTTTCCCCTTTATTGAAAATAAAATTAACTCCTCTGCATTCTCTTACCTTTAGAGGAGCTTGATCCCATGGTTTCTCAGAGTTGTGTAGATTTGATTTAGGCTGATGATTAAGGATTTTGAGCAGTGTCTTCTGGTTCTTTCAGTCATTTTGGATTCCTCAATTGACTGTTCTCTATTAAGTCCTGTACCCCACTTTCTAATATGGTTATTTAGAGTGATTTATTGTTGGTGGTGTGTCATGTTATCAGCCCTACAGAGTTCTTAGATGAGATTCCCTGATCAGGAGATTATTCAGTTATTCCATTTTTAAAATCGGGGGTCTCTGTGTCCTTCATGGGTCAGTTTTGTTGCAACCTCTCAGAAACTGATGATGCGAAACAGTACAGTTTTTAAAAATCGTGTAAACATTCGATTGTTAAAAAAATCTACTATTATATAATCAGTAATCACTCTATAGGGAATGTCTCCCATTCTCTGGCCACTGCTTCTGGTACCGATCTCCTGCTGTGTCAAGGCCACAGCAGCCAAATGACGGATGACACTATCATTACTTACGCAATCAAATAAGTTAATAATTGGATAGTCCTGCATTAAACTTTCAAAAGATCTCCAGTGATTGTCATGGAAGTGGTACTTTAGATAATTAAATAATGCCACGTGATTAACTTCCAAGGAGGAATGGACCGACTCCAGTCAAGAGAACAACATCTTCATCGATTTAAATAATTAATATATAATGAAAAATGATTGAAAAATGACATGGTGGTGTATGTTTAAATCCCACATGGAGTAGTCAGACTGATCTATTCCTGGAATAATGATGTTTTTAAAAATTAAATTGATAATTAATTAGTGGGCCTTTTATATTAACACTGATGTGATGGCACCAAAGTCCTAAACCTATCGCTGATGTAAAGATCTCTTTACATAGCTAAATGATGAAGTAATGAGATGATATTACATCATCAACTCCCGACTCCAAAAGGGACTTATGGGTCCATAACATTACCTGTATTTTAAATACGTAAATTAAATGATGAATTATTACTTAATTTCCTAGGTTAGCAGTTAAAGAAGTAAGTGTAGTATTGGATGACTTGACGGTCTGGTACAACGGTCTCCCCAAAGGAGGCTCAAAACTCCAGTGATCACTGAATACGTAATGACAGATTTTCATAATTAAATGAATAAACATCAAACAAGTGGGTGGTGTTTTATGCGTGAAGCCTAAATGATTGTTCAATACTGAAGAGACATTGAGTTCTTAATCATAGATTTGAACAAAAAATGAATGAATAAAGAGATAGTTTCTCAGTAATTCACCCCTAGAGAGATAACAAAATCATATCAACA